>NC_091987.1:160195674-160485454 GCF_044704955.1 Pristiophorus japonicus
TTCTACACTTCATTCTACACTTCATTCTACACGACTTCAATCTGCACTTCATTCTACACTTCATTGCACACTACATCATTCTATACTTCATTCTCCACTTCATTCTGCACTTCATTCTACACTACATGATTCTAAACTTCATTCTACACTTCATTCTACACTTTATTCTGTACTTCTTCATGCTACTCTTCATTCTACACTTCATGCTACACTTCATTCCACACTTCATTCTACACTTCATTCCACACTACTTCATTCTACACTTCATTCTACACTACATTTTACACGACTTCATTCTACACTTAATTCGACACTTCATTCCACACCTCATTCTACACTTCATTCTGCGCTTCATTCTCCACTTCATTCTGCACGACTTCATTCTACACTTCATTCTACACTTCAATCTACACTACTTCATTCTACACTTCATTCTACACTTCAATCTACACTTCTTCATTCTGCACTTCATTCTGCACGAGTTCATTCTACCCTTCATTCTACACTTCATTCTGCATTTTGTACTAACTTCATTCCACACTACTTCATTCTATACTTCACTCTCCACTTCATTCTGCACTTCATTCTACACTACTTGATTCTAGACTTCATTCTACACTTCATTCTATACTTCTTCATTCTGCACTTCAATCTACACATCTTCATTCTACACTTCATTCTGCACTTCATTCTACAACTTATTCTACACTGCTTTATGCTACACTTCATTCTACACTTCATTCTACACTTCATTCCACACTTCATTCCACTCTACTTCATTCTACACTTCATTCTACACTTCATTCTATATTACTTCATTCTACACTTCATTCTACACGAGTTCATTCTACGCTTCATTCTACACTTCATTCCACACTTCATTCTGCACTTCATTCCACACTACTTCATTCTATACTTCATTCTCCACTTCATTCTGCACTTCATTCTTCACTACTTGATGCTAGACTTCATTCTACACTTCATTCTACACTTCATTCTACTCTTCATTCTGCACTTCATTCTACATTACTTCATTCTACACTTCATTCTACACTTCATTCCACACTTCATTCCACTCTACTTCATTCTACACTTCATTCTATATTACTTCATTCTACACTTCATTCTACACGAGTTCATTCTACGCTTCATTCTACACTTCATTCCACACTTCATTCTGCACTTCATTCCACACTACTTCATTCTATACTTCATTCTCCACTTCATTCTGCACTTCATTCCACACGACTTGATTCTAGTCTTCATTCTACACTTCATTCTACACTTCATTCTCGTCTTCATTCTACACTACTTTATTCGACACTACTTCATTCTACACTTCATTCTACACTAGTTCATTCTACACTTCATTCTACACTTCAGTCTACACTTAATTCTACACGACTTCAATCTGCACTTCATTCTACACTTCATTGCACACTACATCATTCTATACTTCATTCTCCACTTCATTCTGCACTTCATTCTACACCTCTTGATTCTAAACTTCATTCTACACTTCATTCTACACTTTATTCTGTACTTCTTCATGCTACTCTTCATTCTACACTTCATGCTACACTTCATTCCACACTTCATTCTACACTTCATTCCACACTACTTCATTCTACACTTCATTCTACACTACATTTTACACGACTTCATTCTACACTTAATTCGACACTTCATTCTACACCTCATTCTACACTTCATTCTGCGCTTCATTCTCCACTTCATTCTGCACGACTTCATTCTACACTTCATTCTACACTTCATTCCACACTACTTCATTCTGCGCTTCATTCTCCACTTCATTCTGCACGACTTCATTCTACACTTCATTCTACACTTCAATCTACACTTCAATCTACACTTCTTCATTCTGCACTTCATTCTGCACGAGTTCATTCTACCCTTCATTCTACACTTCATTCTGCATTTTGTACTAACTTCATTCCACACTACTTCATTCTATAATTCATTCTCCACTTCATTCTGCACTTCATTCCACACGACTTGATTCTAGACTTCATTCTACACTTCATTCTACACTTCATTCTCCTCTTCATTCTACACTACTTTATTCGACACTACTTCATTCTACACTTCATTCTACACTAGTTCATTCTACCCTTCATTCTGCCCTTCATTCTGCACTTCATTCCACACGACTTTATTCTGCACTTCATTCTACGCTTCATTGCACACTACTTCATTCTAAACTTCATTCTCCACTTCATTCTGCACTTCATTCTACACTACTTGATTCTACACTTCATTCAACACTTCATCCTACACTTCTTCATTCTGCACTTCATTCTACACTTCTTCATTCTACACTTCATTCTACACTTCATTCTACAACTTATTCTACACTGCTTTATGCTACACTTCATTCTACACTTCATTCTACACTTCATTCCACACTTCATTCCACTCTACTTCATTCTACACTTCATTCTGCACTTCATTCTACACTACTTCATTCTACACTTCATTCGACACTACTTCATTCTACACTTAATTCGACACTTCATTCTCCACTTCATTCTCCACTTCATTCTGCACTACTTCATTCTTCACTTGATTCTACACTTCAATCTACACTTCTTCATTCCATACTTCATTCTCCACTTCATTCTGCACTTCATTCTTCACTACTTGATTCTACACTTCATTCTACACTTCATTCTGCACTTCATTCTACTGTTCATTCTACACTTCATTCTGCACTACTTCATTCCACACTTCATTCGACACTTCATTCTGCAGTTCATTCTACATTACTTCATTCTGCACTTCATTCTCCACTTCATGCTACACTACTTCATTCTGCACTTCATTCTACACTTCATTCTACACCTCATTCTGCACTACTTCATTCTACATTTCATTCCATACTTCATTCGACACTTCATTTGATTGTTCTTCTTTCTAAACTTCATTTGATACTTCATTCCTCACTTCATTCTACATTTTATTCTACACTTCTTCATGCTACTCTTCATTCTACACTTCATTCTGCACTACTTCATTCTACACTTCATTCTACACTTCAATCTACACTTCTTCATTCTACACTTCATTCTGCACGAGTTCATTCTACCCTTCATTCTACACTTCATTCTGCACTTTATTCTACACTTCATTCCACACTACTTCATTCTATACTTCATTCTCCACTTCATTCTGCACTTCATTCCACACGACTTGATTCTAGACTTCATTCTACACTTCATTCTACACTTCATTCTCCTCTTCATTCTACACCTCATTCTACACGACTTAATTCTGCACTTCATTCTACACTTCATTGCACACTACTTCATACTATACTTCATTCTCCACTTCATTCTGCACTTCATTCTACACTACCTGATCGTGGACTTCATTCTACACTTCATTCTACACTTCATTCTACACTTCTTCATTCTACACTTCAATCTACACTACTTCATTCGACACTTCATTCGACACTTCAATCTACACTTCTTCATTCTACACTTCATTCTGCACGAGTTCATTCTCCCCTTCATTCTACACTTCATTCTGCATTTTGTACTAACTTCATTCCACACTACTTCATTCTATAATTCATTCTCCACTTCATTCTGCACTTCATTCCACACGACTTGATTCTAGACTTCATTCTACACTTTATTCTACACTTCATTCTCCTCTTCATTCTACACTACTTTATTCGACACTACTTCATTCTGCACTTCATTCTACCCTTCATTCTACACTTCATTCTACAAGACTTCATTCTGCACTTCATTCTACGCTTCATTGCACACTACTTCATTCTAAACTTCATTCTCCACTTCATTCTGCACTTCATTCTACACTACTTGATTCTACACTTCATTCAACACTTCATCCTACACTTCATTCTATACTTCTTCATTCTGCACTTCATTCTACACATCTTCATTCTACACTTCATTCTACACTTCATTCTACACATCTTCATTCTACACTTCATTCTACACTTCATTCTACAACTTATTCTACACTGCTTTATGCTACACTTCATTCTACACTTCATGCTACACTTCATTCCACACTTCATTCCACTCTACTTCATTCTACACTTCATTCTACACTTCATTCTATAATACTTCATTCTACACTTCATTCTACACTTCTTCATTCTACGCTTCATTCTACACTTCATTCTACACTTCATTCTGCACTTCATTCCACACCACTTCATTCGATACTTCATTCTGCACTTCATTCTGCACTTCATTCTACACTACTTGATGCTAGACTTCATTCTGCACTTCATTCTACACTTCATTCTACTCTTCATTCTACACTTCATTCTACATTACTTCATTCTACAATTCATTCTCCACTTCATTCGACACTTCATTCTACTCTACTTCATTCTAAACTTCATTCTATACTTCATTCCTCACTTCATTCTACACTTTATTCTGTACTTCTTCATGCTACTCTTCATTCTACACTTCATGCTACACTTCATTCTATAATTCATTTTATACTACTTCATTCTACACTTCATTCTACACTTCATTCCACACTTCATTCCACACTTCTTCATTCTGTATTTCAATCTACACTTCTTCATTCTACACTTCATTCTACACTTCATTCTACAATTTATTCTACACTGCTTCATGCTACACTTCATTCTACACTTCATTCTGCACTTCATTCCACACTTCATTCCACTCTACTTCATTCTAAACTTCATTCTACACTTCATTCGACAATTCTTCATTCTGCACTTCATTCTACAGGATTTCATTCTACCCTTCATTCTACACTTCATTCTACACTTCATTCTGCACTTCATTCCACACCACTTCATTCTATACTTCATTCTCCACTTCATTCTGCACTTCATTCTACACTTCATTGCACACTACTTCATTCTATACTTCATTCTCTACTTCATTCTGCACTTCATTCTAAACTACTTGATTCTGGACGTCATTCTACACTTCATTCTACACTTCATTCTACACTTCATTCTACACTTCTTCATTCTGCACTTCATTCTACACTTCTTCATTCTACACTTCATTCTGCACTTCATTCTACAACTTATTCTACACTGCTTTATGCTACACTTCATTCTGCACGTCATTCTACACTTCATTCCACACTTCATTCCACTCTACTTCATTCTACACTTCATTCTACACTTCATTCTATAATACTTCATTCTGCACTTCATTCTACACGAGTTCATTCTACGCTTCATTCTACACTTCATTCCACACTTCATTCTGCACTTCATTCCACACCACTTCATTCTATACTTCATTCTACACTTCATTCCACACTTCATTCCACACTTCTTCATTCTGCATTTCAATCTACACTTCTTCATTCTACACTTCATTCTACACTTCATTCTACAATTTATTCTACACTGCTTCATGCTACACTTCATTCAACACTTCATTCTGCACTTCATTCCACACTTCATTCCACTCTACTTCATTCTAAACTTCATTCTACACTTCATTCGACAATTCTTCATTCTGCACTTCATTCTACAGGATTTCATCCTACCCTTCATTCTTCACTTCATTCTACACTTCATTCTGCACTTCATTCCACACCACTTCATTCTATACTTCATTCTCCACTTCATTCTGCACTTCATTCTACACTTCATTGCACACGACTTCATTCTATACTTCATTCTCCACTTCATTCTGCACTTCATTCTACACTAGTTGATTCTGGACTTCATTCTACACTTCATTCTACACTTCATTCTACACTTCATTCTACACTTCTTCATTCTGCACTTCATTCTACACTTCTTCATTCTACACTTCATTCTGCACTTCATTCTACAACTTATTCTACACTGCTTTATGCTACACTTCATTCTACACTTCATTCTACACTTCATTCCACACTTCATTCCACTCTACTTCATTCTACACTTCATTCTACACTTCATTCTATAATACTTCATTCTACACGAGTTCATTCTACGCTTCATTCTACACTTCATTCCACACTTCATTTTGCACTTCATTCCACACCACTTCATTCTATACTTCATTCTCCACTTCATTCTGCACTTCATTCTTCACTACTTGATGCTAGACTTCATTCCACACTTCATTCTACACTTCATTCTACTCTTCATTCTGCACTTCATTCTACATTACTTCATTCTACACTTCATTCTTCACTTCATTCTACACTACTTCATTCTACACTTCATTCTACCCTTCATTCCACACCACATTCTGCAGTACTTCATTCTACACTTCATTCCACACTTCATTCGACACTTTATTCTACTCTTCTTCATTCTAAACTTCATTCTACACTTTATTCTGTACTTCTTCATGCTACTCTTCATTCTACACTTCATTCCACACTTCATTTTACACGACTTCATTCTACACTTAATTCGACACTTCATTCTACACCTCATTCTATACTTCATTCTGCACTTCATTCTCCACTTCATTCTGCACGACTTCATTCTACACTTCATTCTGCACGATTTCATTCTACCCTTCATTCTACACTTCATTCTGCACGACTTCATTCTACACTTCATTCTGCACGATTTCATTCTACCCTTCATTCTACACTTCATTCTGCACTTTATTCTAACTTCATTCCACACTACTTCATTCTATACTTCATTCTCCACTTCATTCTGCACTTCATTCCGCACGACTTGATTCTAGACTTCATTCTACACTTCATTCTCCTCTTCATTCTACACTACTTTGTTCGACACTACTTCATTCTACACTTCATTCTGCACTAGTTTATTCTACCCTTCATTCTACACTTCATTCTACATATCATTCTACACGACTTCATTCTGCACTTCATTCTACGCTTCATTGCACACTACTTCATTCTATACTTCATTCTCCACTTCATTCTGCACTTCATTCTACACTACTTGATTCTAGACTTCATTCGACATTTCATTCTACACTTCATTCTACAGTTCTTCATTCTGCACTTCATTCTACACTTCTTCATTCTACACTTCATTCTGCACTTCATTCTACACCTTATTCTCCACTGCGTTATGCTACACTTCATTCTACACTTCATTCTGCACTTCATTTCACACTTCATTCCACTCTACTTCATTCTACACTTCATTCTACACTTCATTCTATAATACTTCATTCTACACTTCATTCTACACTACTTGATGCTAGACTTCATTCTACACTTTATTCTACACTTCATTCTATTCTTCATTCTGCACTTCATTCTACATTACTTCATTCTACACTTCATTCTACACTACTTCATTCTACACTTCATTCTACTCTTCATTCTACACCACATTCTGCACTACTTCATTCTACACTTCATTCCACACTTCATTCGACACTTCGTTCTACTCTTCTTCATTCTAAACCTCCTTCTATACTTCATTCCTCACTTCATTCTACACTTTATTCTGTACTTCTTCATGCTACTCTTCATTCTACAATTCATGCTACAATTCATTCTATAATTCATTTTATACAACTTCATTCTACACTTCATTCTACACTTCATTCCACACTTCATTGGACACTTCGTTCGACTGTTCTTCATTCAAAACTTAATTTTATACTTCATTCCTCACTTCATTCTACATTTTATTCTACGATTCTTCATGCTACTCTTCATTCTACACTACTTCATTCTACACTTCATTCTACACTTCATTCTACACTTCTTCATTCTACACTTCATTTTACACTTCAATCTACACTTTATTCTACACTGCTTCATGCTACACTTCATTCTGCACTTCATTCTATACTTCATTCCACACTTCATTCCACTCTACTTCATTCTACACTTCATTCTGCACTTCATTCTACACTACTTCATTCTACACTTCATTCTACACTTCTTCATACTCCACTTCATTTTACACTTCAATCTATACTTTATTCTACACTGCTTCAGGCTACACTTCATTCTGCACTTCATTCTACACTTCTTCATTCTGCACTTCATTCTACACTTCTTCATTCTACACTTCATTATACACTTCATTCTACATTTATTCTACACTGCTTCATGCTGCACTTCATTCTACACTTCATTCTACACTAAGTCATTCTACCCTACACTTCATTCTACACTTCATTCTACACTTCATTCTACACTTCATTCTGCACTACTTCATTCTGCACTTCATTGTACACTTCGTTCTTCAATTCATTCTACATTACTTCATTCTAAACTTCATTCTACACTTCATTCTACAATTCATTCTACATTACTTTTTTCTGCACATCATTCTACACGTCATTCTGCACTACTTCATTCTACATTTCATTCTTCACTTCATTCTACACTTCATTCTACACATCTTCATTCTACACTTCATTCTACACTTCTTCATTCTCCACTCCATTCTACACTTCATGCTATACTTCATTCTACATTTCATTCTGCATTTCTTCATTCTAAACTTCAGTCTACACTTCTTTCTACACTTCTTCATTCTACACTACATTCTACACTTAATTCTGCACATCATTCTTCACTGCATTATACACTTCTTCATTCTACACCTCATTCTACACTTGATTCTACACTTCTTCATTCTGCAATGCATTCTACACTTCATTCTCCACTTCAGTCTACACTTCTTGATTCTACACTAATTCTACACTTCATTCTACACTTCATTCCACACTACTTCATTCTACACTTCATTCTACACTTAATTCTACACTTCGTTCCACACTTTTTCATTCTACACTTCATTCTGCACTTCATTCTACACTTCTTCATTCTACACTTCATTCTAAACTTTATTCTACACTGCTTCATGCAGCACTTCATTCTACACTTCATTCTACACTTCATTCTACAATTCTTCATTCTGCAGTTCATTATTCACTTCTTCGTTCTACACTTCTTCATTCTACACTTCATTCTACACTACTTCATTCTACAATACATGCTACACTTCATTCTACACTACTTCTTTCTACACTTCATTCTACACTTAATTGTACGCTTCATTCTACATTTCAGATGATACTTCATTCTGCACTACTTCACTCTGCACTTCAATCTACACTTCATTCTACATTTCATTCAATACTACTTCATTCTACACTTCATTCTACACTACTTCATTCTACACTACATGCTACACTTCATTCTACACTACTTCTTTCTACACTTCATTCTACACTTAATTGTACGCTTCATTCTACATTTCAGATGATACTTCATTCTGCACTACTTCACTCTGCACTTCAATCTACACTTCATTCTACATTTCATTCAATACTACTTCATTCTACACTTCATTCTGCACTTCGTTTATACTACTTCATTATGCACTTCATTCCACACTTCACTGTACACTTCGTTCTACAATTCATTCTACATTACTTCATTCTCCACTACATTCTACACTTCATTCTGCACTTCATTCTGCACATCATTCTACACTTCATTCGACATAACTTCATTCTACACTGCATTCTAAACTTCAATCCACAATTCATTCTACATTATTTTATTGTGCACATCATTCTACACTTCATTCTGCAATACTTAATTCTACACTTCATTCTTCACTTCATTCTACACTTCATTCTACACTTCATCATTCTACTCTTCGTTCTATACTTCTTCATTTTATGTCATTCTACACTTCATTCTACACTTCATTCTACACTTCTTCATTCTACACTCCATTCTACGCTTCATGCTACACTTCATTCTACACTTCATTCTACACTTCTTCATTCTACACTTCATTCGACATAACTTCATTCTGCACTGCATTGTAAACTTCAGTCCACAATTCATTCTACATTATTTTATTGTGCATATCATTCTACACTTCATTCTGCAACACTTAATTCTACACTTCATTCTTCACTTCATTCTACACTTCATTCTACACTTCATCATTCTACTCTTCGTTCTATACTTCTTCATTTTATATGTCATTCTACACTCCATTCCACACATCATTCTACACTTCATTATACACTTCTTCATTCTTCATTCATTCTACAATTCATTCTACACTTCTTCATTCTGCAATGCATTCTACACTTCTTCATTGGAAACTTCATTCTACACTTCATTCCACACTTCTTCATTCTACACTTCATTCCACACGTAATTCAATACTCATTCGAGACGACTTCATTCTACCACTTCATTCTCCAGTTCATTCTACGCTTCATTCTACATTTCATTCTACACCTCATTCTATACTACTTCATTCTTGACTTCATTCTACACTTCATTCCACACTACTTCATTCTACACTTCATTCTACACTCCGTTCTACACTCCGTTCTACACTTCATTCTATATTATTTCATTCTCCACTACATTCTACTCTTCATTCTACACTTCATTCTACACTTCGTTATACACTTAATTCTATATTATTTCATTCTACACTCCATTCGACACTTCATTCGACACTACTTTATTCTACACTTCATTCTCCACTTCATTCTGCACTTCATTCTCCACTTCATTCTACACTTCATTATACACTACTTCATTCTGCACTTCATTCCCCACTTCATTCTCCACTTCATTCTACACTTCATTCTCAACTTAATTCTGCACTTCATTCTACACATCATTCTACACTACATTGTACAATTAATTGTACACTTGATTCGACACTTCCTTCTACACTACTTCATTCTACACTTCATTCTACACTTCATTCTACACATCATTCTACACTTCATTCTACATTTCATTCCACACTTTATTCCACTCTACTTCATTCTAAACTTCATTCCACATTTCCCTATATGCTACTTCATTCTACACTTCATTCCACACTTCATTCTACACTACTTCATTCCACACTTCATTCTACACTTATTCTACACTTCATTCTACGCTTCATTCTACACTTCAGTCTGTACTTCATTCCACATTACTTCACTCGACACTTCAATCTACACTTCATTCTACAATTCATTCTACACTACTTCATTCTACACTTCGTTCTACACTTCAAAGTACACTTCGTTCTTTTATTCATTCTACATTACTTCATTCAACACTACATTCTGCACTTCATTCTGCACTTCATTCTGCACGTCATTCTGCACTTCATTCGACACTACTTCACCCGACACTGCATTCTAAACTTCATTTTACAATTCATTCTACATTACTTTATTCTGCACATCATTCTACACTTCATTCTGCACTACTTCATTCTACACTTCATTATTCATTTCATTCTACACTTCAGTCGATACTTCTTCATTCTGCACTTCATTCTACACTTCTTCATTCTATACGTCATTCTATAGTTCATTCTCCACTTCATTCTACACTTCATGCTGCACTTCTTCATTCGATACTCCATTCTACACTTCATTCTACACATCATTCTACACTTCATTGTACACTTCTTCATTCTACACTTCATTCGACACTTCATTCTTCATTTCATTCTGCACTACTTCATTCTACACTTCATTCGACACTTCATTCAACACTTGATTCCACACTACTTCATTCTATATTTGAATCTACACTTCATTCTACACTTCATTTCACATTATTTCATTCCACACTACATTCTTCACTTCATTCTACACTTTGTTCTTCACTTCATTCCACACTTAATTCTGCTCTGTCGTTCAATGCTACTTCATTCCACACTTCATTCTACACTTCATTCGACACTTCATTCTAAACTTCATTCCACACTTCATTCAACACTTCATTCCACACTTCATTCTACGCTTCATTCTATACTTGTTTCTGCACTTCATTCTACACTACTCCATTCTACACTTCATTCGACACTTCATTCTACACTTCATTCTGCGCTACTTCATTCTACACTTCATTCTACACTTCATTCGACACTTCATTCTAGACTACTTCATTCTACACTTCATTCTACACTTCATTCTACGCTTCATTCTATACTTGTTTCTGCACTTCATTCTACACTACTCCATTCTACACTTCATTGGACACTTCATTCTACATTTCATTCTGCGCTACTTCATTCTACACTTCATTCTACACTTCATTCTACACTTCATTCTACACTTCATTCTGCACTACTTCATTCTACACTTCATTCTACACATCATTCTACACTTCATTCCACATTTAATTCCACACTTCATTCCACTCTACTTCATTCTAAACTTCATTCTTCACTTCATTATACACGACTTAATTCTACACTTCATTCCACACTTCATTCTACACGACTTCATTCGACACTTATTCTACACTTCATTCTACGCTTCATTCTACACTTCAATCTGCACTTCATTCTACAATTCATTCTACACTACTTCACTCGACACTGCATTCTAAACTACATTCTACAATTCATTCTACATTACTTTATTCTGCACATCATTCTACACTTCATTCTGCACTCCTGCATTCTACACTGCATTATTCATTTCATTCTGCACTTTATTCTATACTTCTTCATTCTACACTTCATTCGACACTTCTTCATTCTATACGTTATTGTATACTTCATTCTCGACTTCATTCTACACTTCATGCTGCACTTCTTCATTCGATACTCCATTCTACACTTCATTCTTCACATCATTCTACACTTCATTGTACACTTCTTCATTCTGCACATCATTCGACACTTCATTCTTCACTTCATTCTGCACTACTTCATTCTACACTTCATTCTACACTTCATTCTACACTTCATTCCACAGTACTTCATTCTACACTTCATTCGACACTTCATTCTACATTATTTCATTCTACACTACATTCTACACTACATTCTACACTTTGTTCTGCACTTCATTCCACACTTCATTCTGCTCTGTCGTTCTATGCTACTTCTTTCAACACTTCATTCTACACTTCATTCTACACTTCATTCTACACTTCATTCGAGATTACTTCATTCTACACTTCATTCTACACTTCATTCTACGCTTCATTCTATACTTATTTCTGCACTTCATTCAACACTACTCCATTCTACACTTCATTCCGCGCTACTTCATTCTGCACTTCATTCTGCACTACATTCTACACTTCATTCTGCACTACTTAATTCTACACTTCATTCTGCACTTCATTCTACACTTCATTCTACACTTCATTCTGCAGTACTTCATTCTGCACTTCATTTTACACTTCATTCTGCACTGCATTCTACACTTTATTCTACACTGCTTCATGCTACACTTCATTCTACATTACTTCATTCTACACTTAATTCTGCACTTCATTCTACACTTCTTCATTATACACTTCATCCTACACTTCATTCTGCACTTCTTCATTCTACACTTCATTCTACACTTCTTCATTCTACACTTCATTCTACAATTTATTCTACACTGCTTCATGCTACACTTCATTTTACACTTCATTCTACACTTCATTCTACACTCTTCATTCTACACTTCATTCTGCACTTCATTCTACAATTTATTCTGCACTGCTTCATGCTACACTTCATTCTACACTTCATTCTGCACTTCATTCCATACTTCATTCCACTCTACTTCATTCTACACTTCATTTTACACTTCATTCCACACTACTTCATTCTACACTTCTTTCGACACTACTTCATTCTGCACTTCATTCTACACTTCATTCTACATTATTTCATTCTACATTACATTCTACACTTCATTCTACACTTTATTGTACACTTCATTCTACACTTCATTCTACACTTCATTCCACACTTCATTCTGCATTACATCGTTCTGCACTACATTCTACACTTCATTCTACACTTCATTCTACACTCCATTCTAGACGACTTCATTCTACTCTTCTTTCTACACTTCATTCGACGCTTCATTCTATACTATAATTCTGCACTTCATTGCACACTACTCCATTCTGCACTTCATTCGACTCTTCATTCTGCATTACATTCTGCACTACTTCATTCTACACTTCAATCTACACTTCATTCTACACTTCATTCTACACTTCTTCATTCTACACTTCATTCTACAATTTATTCTGCACTGCTTCATGCTGCACTTCATTCTACACTTCATTCTACACTTCATTCCACACTACTTCATTCTGCGCTTCATTCTCCACTTCATTCTGCACGACTTCATTCTACACTTCATTCTACACTTCAATCTACACTACTTCATTCTACACTTCATTCTACACTTCATTCTACACGACTTCAATCTGCACTTCATTCTACACTTCATTGCACACTACATCATTCTATACTTCATTCTCCACTTCATTCTGCACTTCATTCTACACTACTTGATTCTAAACTTCATTCTACACTTCATTCTACACTTTATTCTGTACTTCTTCATGCTACTCTTCATTCTACACTTCATGCTACACTTCATTCCACACTTCATTCTACACTTCATTCCACACTACTTCATTCTACACTTCATTCTGCACTACATTTTACACGACTTCATTCTACACTTAATTCGACACTTCATTCTACACCTCATTCTACACTTCATTCTGCGCTTCATTCTCCACTTCATTCTGCACGACTTCATTCTACACTTCATTCTACACTTCAATCTACACTACTTCATTCTATACTTCATTCTACACTTCATTCTACACTCTTCATTCTACACTTCATTCTGCACTTCATTCTACAATTTATTCTGCACTGCTTCATGCAACACTTCATTCTACACTTCATTCTACACTTCATTCCATACTTCATTCCACTCTACTTCATTCTACACTTCATTTTACACTTCATTCCACACTACTTCATTCTACACTTCTTTCGACACTACTTCATTCTGCACTTCATTCTACACTTCATTCTACATTATTTCATTCTGCATTACATTCTACACTTCATTCTACACTTTATTGTACACTTCATTCTACACTTCATTCTACACTTCATTCCACACTTCATTCTGCATTACATCGTTCTGCACTACATTCTACACTTCATTCTACACTTCATTCTACACTCCATTCTAGACGACTTCATTCTACTCTTCTTTCTACACTTCATTCGACGCTTCATTCTATACTATAATTCTGCACTTCATTGCACACTACTCCATTCTGCACTTCATTCGACTCTTCATTCTGCATTACATTCTGCACTACTTCATTCTACACTTCAATCTACACTTCATTCTACACTTCATTCTACACTTCTTCATTCTACACTTCATTCTACAATTTATTCTGCACTGCTTCATGCTGCACTTCATTCTACACTTCATTCTACACTTCATTCCACACTACTTCATTCTGCGCTTCATTCTCCACTTCATTCTGCACGACTTCATTCTACACTTCATTCTACACTTCAATCTACACTACATCATTCTACACTTCATTCTACACATCAATCTACACTTCTTCATTCTACACTTCATTCTGCACGAGTTCATTCTACCGTTCATTCTACACTTCATTCTGCACTTTATTCTAACTTCATTCCACACTACTTCATTCTATACTTCATTCTCCACTTCATTCTGCACTTCATTCTCGTCTTCATTCTGCACTACTTTATTCGACACTACTTCATTCTACACTTCATTCTACGCTAGTTCATTCTACACTTCATTCTACACTTCATTCTACACTTCATTCTACACGACTTCAATCTGCACTTCATTCTACACTTCATTGCACACTACATCATTCTATACTTCATTCTCCACTTCATTCTGCACTTCATTCTACACTACTTGATTCTAAACTTCATTCTACACTTCATTCTACACTTTATTCTGTACTTCTTCATGCTACTCTTCATTCTACACTTCATGCTACACTTCATTCCACACTTCATTCTACACTTCATTCCACACTACTTCATTCTACACTTCATTCTACACTACATTTTACACGACTTCATTCTACACTTAATTCGACACTTCATTCTACACCTCATTCTACACTTCATTCTGCGCTTCATTCTCCACTTCATTCTGCACGACTTCATTCTACACTTCATTCTACACTTCAATCTACACTACTTCATTCTACACTTCATTCTACACTTCAATCTACACTTCTTCATTCTGCACTTCATTCTGCACGAGTTCATTCTACCCTTCATTCTACACTTCATTCTGCATTTTGTACTAACTTCATTCCACACTACTTCATTCTATAATTCATTCTCCACTTCATTCTGCACTTCATTCCACACGACTTGATTCTACACTTCATTCTACACTTCATTCTACACTTCATTCTCGTCTTCATTCTACACTACTTTATTCGACACTACTTCATTCTACACTTCATTCGACGCTAGTTCATTCTACACTTCATTCTACACTTCATTCTACACTTCATTCTACACGACTTAAATCTGCACTTCATTCTACACTTCATTCTGCACTTCATTCCACACCACTTCATTCGATACTTCATTCTGCACTTCATTCCACACTACTTCATTCTACACTTCATTCTACACTACATTTTACACGACTTCATTCTACACTTAATTCGACACTTCATTCTACACCTCATTCTACACTTCATTCTGCGCTTCATTCTCCACTTCATTCTGCACGACTTCATTCTACACTTCATTCTACACTTCAATCTACACTACTTCATTCTACACTTCATTCTACACTTCAATCTACACTTCTTCATTCTGCACTTCATTCTGCACGAGTTCATTCTACCCTTCATTCTACACTTCATTCTGCATTTTGTACTAACTTCATTCCACACTACTTCATTCTATAATTCATTCTCCACTTCATTCTGCACTTCATTCCACACGACTTGATTCTACACTTCATTCTACACTTCATTCTACACTTCATTCTCGTCTTCATTCTACACTACTTTATTCGACACTACTTCATTCTACACTTCATTCTACGCTAGTTCATTCTACACTTCATTCTACACTTCATTCTACACTTCATTCTACACGACTTCAATCTGCACTTCATTCTACACTTCATTGCACACTACATCATTCTATACTTCATTCTCCACTTCATTCTGCACTTCATTCTACACTACTTGATTCTAAACTTCATTCTACACTTCATTCTACACTTTATTCTGTACTTCTTCATGCTACTCTTCATTCTACACTTCATGCTACACTTCATTCCACACTTCATTCTACACTTCATTCCACACTACTTCATTCTACACTTCATTCCACACTACATTTTACACGACTTCATTCTACACTTAATTCGACACTTCATTCTACACCTCATTCTACACTTCATTCTGCGCTTCATTCTCCACTTCATTCTGCACGACTTCATTCTACACTTCATTCTACACTTCAATCTACACTAGTTCATTCTACACTTCATTCTACACTTCAATCTACACTTCTTCATTCTGCACTTCATTCTGCACGAGTTCATTCTACCCTTCATTCTACACTTCATTCTGCATGTTGTACTAACTTCATTCCACACTACTTCATTCTATAATTCATTCTCCACTTCATTCTGCACTTCATTCCACACGACTTGATTCTACACTTCATTCAACACTTCATCCTACACTTCTTCATTCTGCACTTCATTCTACACTTCTTCATTCTACACTTCATTCTACATTTCATTCTACAACTTATTCTACACTGCTTTATGCTACACTTCATTCTACACTTCATTCTACACTTCATTCCACACTTCATTCCACTCTACTTCATTCTACACTTCATTCTACACTTCATTCTATAATACTTCATTCTACACTTCATTTTACACGAGTTCATTCTACGCTTCATTCCACACTTCATTCTACACTTCATTCTGCACTTCATTCTATAATACTTCATTCTACACTTCATTCTACACGAGTTCATTCTACACTTCATTCTACACTTCATTCTACACTTCATTCTGCACTTCATTCCACACCACTTCATTCGATACTTCATTCTGCACTTCATTCTGCACTTCATTCTACACTACGTGATGCTAGACTTCATTCTGCAATTCATTCTACACTTCATTCTACTCTTCATTCTGCACTTCATTCTACGTTACTTCATTCTACACTTCATTCTCCACTTCATTCTACACTACTTCATTCTACACTTCATTCTACTCTTCATTCTACACCACATTCTGCACGACTTCATTCTACACTTCATTCCACACTTCATTCGACAATTCATTCTACTCTTCTTCATTCTAAACTTCATTCTATACTTCATTCCTCACTTCATTCTACACTTTATTCTGTACTTCTTCATGCTACTCTTCATTCTACACTTCATGCTACACTTCATTCTATAATTCATTTTATACTACTTCATTCTACACTTCATTCTACACTTCATTCCACACTTCATTCGAAACTTCTAAATTTTGCACTTTATTCAACACTTCTTCATTCTACACTTCATTCTACAATTTATTCTACACTGCTTCATGCTACACTTCATTCTACACTTCATTCTGCACTTCATTCCACACTTCATTCCACTCTACTTCATTCTAAACTTCATTCTACACTTCATTCGACAATTCTTCATTCTACACTTCATTCTACAGGAGTTCATTCTACCCTTCATTCTACACTTCATTCTACACTTCATTCTGCACTTCATTCCACACCACTTCATTCTATACTTCATTCTCCACTTCATTCTGCACTTCATTCTACACTTCATTGCACGCTACTTCATTCTATACTTCACTCTCCACTTCATTCTGCACTTCATTCTACACTACTTGATTCTAGACTTCATTCTACACTTCATTCTACACTTCTTCATTCTGCACTTCAATCTACACATCTTCATTCTACACTTCATTCTGCACTTCATTCTACAACTTATTCTACACTGCTTTATGCTACACTTCATTCTACACTTCATTCTACACTTCATTCCACACTTCATTCCACTCTACTTCATTCTACACTTCATTCTACACTTCATTCTATATTACTTCATTCTACACTTCATTCTACACGAGTTCATTCTACGCTTCATTCTACACTTCATTCCACACTTCATTCTGCACTTCATTCCACACTACTTCATTCTATACTTCATTCTCCACTTCATTCTGCACTTCATTCTTCACTACTTGATGCTAGACTTCATTCTACACTTCATTCTACACTTCATTCTACTCTTCATTCTGCACTTCATTCTACATTACTTCATTCTACACTTCATTCTTCACTTCATTCTACACTACTTCATTCTACACTTCATTCTACACTTCATTCCACACTTCATTCCACTCTACTTCATTCTACACTTCATTCTATATTACTTCATTCTACACTTCATTCTACACGAGTTCATTCTACGCTTCATTCTACACTTCATTCCACACTTCATTCTGCACTTCATTCCACACTACTTCATTCTATACTTCATTCTCCACTTCATTCTGCACTTCATTCCACACGACTTGAATCTAGACTTCATTCTACACTTCATTCTACACTTCATTCTCGTCTTCATTCTACACTACTTTATTCGACACTACTTCATTCTACACTTCATTCTACACTAGTTCATTCTACACTTCATTCTACACTTCATTCTACACTTAATTCTACACGACTTCAATCTGCACTTCATTCTACACTTCATTGCACACTACATCATTCTATACTTAATTCTCCACTTCATTCTGCACTTCATTCTACACTACTTGATTCTAAACTTCATTCTACACTTCATTCTACACTTTATTCTGTACTTCTTCATGCTACTCTTCATTCTACACTTCATGCTACACTTCATTCCACACTTCATTCTACACTTCATTCCACACTACTTCATTCTACACTTCATTCTACACTACATTTTACACGACTTCATTCTACACTTAATTCGACACTTCATTCTACACCTCATTCTACACTTCATTCTGCGCTTCATTCTCCACTTCATTCTGCACGACTTCATTCTACACTTCATTCTACACTTCATTCCACACTACTTCATTCTGCGCTTCATTCTCCACTTCATTCTGCACGACTTCATTCTACACTTCATTCTACACTTCAATCTACACTTCAATCTACACTTCTTCATTCTGCACTTCATTCTGCACGAGTTCATTCTACCCTTCATTCTACACTTCATTCTGCATTTTGTACTAACTTCATTCCACACTACTTCATTCTATAATTCATTCTCCACTTCATTCTGCACTTCATTCCACACGACTTGATTCTAGACTTCATTCTACACTTCATTCTACACTTCATTCTCCTCTTCATTCTACACTACTTTATTCGACACTACTTCATTCTACACTTCATTCTACACTAGTTCATTCTACCCTTCATTCTGCCCTTCATTCTGCACTTCATTCCACACGACTTTATTCTGCACTTCATTCTACGCTTCATTGCACACTACTTCATTCTAAACTTCATTCTCCACTTCATTCTGCACTTCATTCTACACTACTTGATTCTACACTTCATTCAACACTTCATCCTACACTTCTTCATTCTGCACTTCATTCTACACTTCTTCATTCTACACTTCATTCTACACTTCATTCTACAACTTATTCTACACTGCTTTATGCTACACTTCATTCTACACTTCATTCTACACTTCATTCCACACTTCATTCCACTCTACTTCATTCTACACTTCATTCTGCACTTCATTCTACACTACTTCATTCTACACTTCATTCGACACTACTTCATTCTACACTTAATTCGACACTTCATTCTCCACTTCATTCTCCACTTCATTCTGCACTACTTCATTCTTCACTTCATTCTACACTTCAATCTACACTTCTTCATTCCATACTTCATTCTCCACTTCATTCTGCACTTCATTCTTCACTACTTGATTCTACACTTCATTCTACACTTCATTCTGCACTTCATTCTACTGTTCATTCTACACTTCATTCTGCACTTCATTCTCCACTTCATTCTACACTACTTCATTCTGCACTTCATTCTACACTTCATTCTACACCTCATTCTGCACTACTTCATTCTACATTTCATTCCATACTTCATTCGACACTTCATTTGATTGTTCTTCTTTCTAAACTTCATTTGATACTTCATTCCTCACTTCATTCTACATTTTATTCTACACTTCTTCATGCTACTCTTCATTCTACACTTCATTCTGCACTACTTCATTCTACACTTCATTCTACACTTCAATCTACACTTCTTCATTCTACACTTCATTCTGCACGAGTTCATTCTACCCTTCATTCTACACTTCATTCTGCACTTTATTCTACACTTCATTCCACACTACTTCATTCTATACTTCATTCTCCACTTCATTCTGCACTTCATTCCACACGACTTGATTCTAGACTTCATTCTACACTTCATTCTACACTTCATTCTCCTCTTCATTCTACACCTCATTCTACACGACTTAATTCTGCACTTCATTCTACACTTCATTGCACACTACTTCATACTATACTTCATTCTCCACTTCATTCTGCACTTCATTCTACACTACCTGATCGTAGACTTCATTCTACACTTCATTCTACACTTCATTCTACACTTCTTCATTCTACACTTCAATCTACACTACTTCATTCGACACTTCATTCGACACTTCAATCGACACTTCTTCATTCTACACTTCATTCTGCACGAGTTCATTCTCCCCTTCATTCTACACTTCATTCTGCATTTTGTACTAACTTCATTCCACACTACTTCATTCTATAATTCATTCTCCACTTCATTCTGCACTTCATTCCACACGACTTGATTCTAGACTTCATTCTACACTTTATTCTACACTTCATTCTCCTCTTCATTCTACACTACTTTATTCGACACTACTTCATTCTGCACTTCATTCTACCCTTCATTCTACACTTCATTCTACAAGACTTCATTCTGCACTTCATTCTACGCTTCATTGCACACTACTTCATTCTAAACTTCATTCTCCACTTCATTCTGCACTTCATTCTACACTACTTGATTCTACACTTCATTCAACACTTCATCCTACACTTCATTCTATACTTCTTCATTCTGCACTTCATTCCACACCACTTCATTCGATACTTCATTCTGCACTTCATTCTGCACTTCATTCTACACTACTTGATGCTAGACTTCATTCTGCACTTCATTCTACACTTCATTCTACTCTTCATTCTACACTTCATTCTACATTACTTCATTCTACAATTCATTCTCCACTTCATTCGACACTTCATTCTACTCTTCTTCATTCTAAACTTCATTCTATACTTCATTCCTCACTTCATTCTACACTTTATTCTGTACTTCTTCATGCTACTCTTCATTCTACACTTCATGCTACACTTCATTCTATAATTCATTTTATACTACTTCATTCTACACTTCATTCTACACTTCATTCCACACTTCATTCCACACTTCTTCATTCTGCATTTCAATCTACACTTCATTCTGCACTTCATTCCACACTTCATTCCACTCTACTTCATTCTAAACTTCATTCTACACTTCATTCGACAATTCTTCATTCTGCACTTCATTCTACAGGATTTCATCCTACCCTTCATTCTACACTTCATTCTACACTTCATTCTGCACTTCATTCCACACCACTTCATTCTATACTTCATTCTCCACTTCATTCTGCACTTCATTCTACACTTCATTGCACACTACTTCATTCTATACTTCATTCTCCACTTCATTCTGCACTTCATTCTAAACTACTTGATTCTGGACTTCATTCTACACTTCATTCTACACTTCATTCTACACTTCATTCTACACTTCTTCATTCTGCACTTCATTCTACACTTCTTCATTCTACACTTCATTCTGCACTTCATTCTACAACTTATTCTACACTGCTTTATGCTACACTTCATTCTACACGTCATTCTACACTTCATTCCACACTTCATTCCACTCTACTTCATTCTACACTTCATTCTACACTTCATTCTATAATACTTCATTCTGCACTTCATTCTACACGAGTTCATTCTACGCTTCATTCTACACTTCATTCCACACTTCATTCTGCACTTCATTCCACACCACTTCCTTCTATACTTCATTCTACACTTCATTCCACACTTCATTCCACGCTTCTTCATTCTGCATTTCAATCTACACTTCTTCATTCTACACTTCATTCTACACTTCATTCTACAATTTATTCTACACTGCTTCATGCTACACTTCATTCAACACTTCATTCTGCACTTCATTTCACACTTCATTCCACTCTACTTCATTCTAAACTTCATTCTACACTTCATTCGACAATTCTTCATTCTGCACTTCATTCTACAGGATTTCATCCTACCCTTCATTCTTCACTTCATTCTACACTTCATTCTGCACTTCATTCCACACCACTTCATTCTATACTTCATTCTCCACTTCATTCTGCACTTCATTCTACACTTCATTGCACACGACTTCATTCTATACTTCATTCTCCACTTCATTCTGCACTTCATTCTACACTACTTGATTCTGGACTTCATTCTACACTTCATTCTACACTTCATTCTACACTTCATTCTACACTTCTTCATTCTGCACTTCATTCTACACTTCTTCATTCTGCACTTCATTCTGCACTTCATTCTACAACTTATTCTACACTGCTTTATGCTACACTTCATTCTACACTTCATTCTACACTTCATTCCACACTTCATTCCACTCTACTTCATTCTACACTTCATTCTACACTTCATTCTATAATACTTCATTCTGCACTTCATTCTACACGAGTTCATTCTACGCTTCATTCTACACTTCATTCCACACTTCATTCTGCACTTCATTCCACACCACTTCATTCTATACTTCATTCTCCACTTCATTCTGCACTTCATTCTTCACTACTTGATGCTAGACTTCATTCCACACTTCATTCCACACTTCATTCTATTCTTCATTCTGCACTTCATTCTACATTACTTCATTCTACACTTCATTCTTCACTTCATTCTACACTACTTCATTCTACACTTCATTCTACTCTTCATTCCACACCACATTCTGCAGTACTTCATTCTACACTTCATTCCACACTTCATTCGACACTTTATTCTACTCTTCTTCATTCTAAACTTCATTCTACACTTTATTCTGTACTTCTTCATGCTACTCTTCATTCTACACTTCATTCTGCACGACTTCATTCTACACTTCGTTCTGCACGATTTCATTCTACCCTTCATTCTACACTTCATTCTGCACTTTATTCTAACTTCATTCCACACTACTTCATTCTATACTTCATTCTCCACTTCATTCTGCACTTCATTCCGCACGACTTGATTCTAGACTTCATTCTACACTTCATTCTACACTTCATTCTCCTCTTCATTCTACACTACTTTGTTCGACACTACTTCATTCTACACTTCATTCTACACTAGTTTATTCTACCCTTCATTCTACCCTTCATTCTACATATCATTCTACACGACTTCATTCTGCACTTCATTCTACGCTTCATTGCACACTACTTCATTCTATACTTCATTCTCCACTTCATTCTACACTTCATTCTACACTTCTTCATTCTGCACTTCATTCTACACTTCTTCATTCTACACTTCATTCTGCACTTCATTCTACAACTTATTCTACACTGCTTTATGCTACACTTCATTCTACACGTCATTCTACACTTCATTCCACACTTCATTCCACTCTACTTCATTCTACACTTCATTCTACACTTCATTCTATAATACTTCATTCTGCACTTCATTCTACACGAGTTCATTCTACGCTTCATTCTACACCTCATTCCACACTTCATTCTGCACTTCATTCCACACCACTTCATTCTATACTTCATTCTACACTTCATTCCACACTTCATTCCACACTTCTTCAATCTGCATTTCAATCTACACTTCTTCATTCTACACTTCATTCTACACTTCAATCTACAATTTATTCTACACTGCTTCATGCTACACTTCATTCAACACTTCATTCTGCACTTCATTCCACACTTCATTCCACTCTACTTCATTCTAAACTTAATTCTACACTTCATTCGACAATTCTTCATTCTGCACTTCATTCTACAGGATTTCATCCTACCCTTCATTCTTCACTTCATTCTACACTTCATTCTGCACTTCATTCCACACCACTTCATTCTATACTTCATTCTGCACTTCATTCTGCACTTCATTCTACACTTCATTGCACACGACTTCATTCTATACTTCATTCTCCACTTCATTCTGCACTTCATTCTACACTACTTGATTCTGGACTTCATTCTACACTTCATTCTACATTTCATTCTACACTTCATTCTACACTTCTTCATTCTGCACTTCATTCTACACTTCTTCATTCTACACTTCATTCTGCACTTCATTCTACAACTTATTCTACACTGCTTTATGCTACACTTCATTCTACACTTCATTCTACACTTCATTCCACACTTCATTCCACTCTACTTCATTCTACACTTCATTCTACACTTCATTCTATAATACTTCATTCTGCACTTCATTCTACACGAGTTCATTCTACGCTTCATTCTACACTTCATTCCACACTTCATTCTGCACTTCATTCCACACCACTTCATTCTATACTTCATTCTCCACTTCATTCTGCACTTCATTCTTCACTACTTGATGCTAGACTTCATTCCACACTTCATTCTACACTTCATTCTATTCTTCATTCTGCACTTCATTCTACATTACTTCATTCTACACTTCATTCTTCACTTCATTCTACACTACTTCATTCTACACTTCATTCTACTCTTCATTCCACACCACATTCTGCAGTACTTCATTCTACACTTCATTCCACACTTCATTCGACACTTTATTCTACTCTTCTTCATTCTAAACTTCATTCTACACTTTATTCTGTACTTCTTCATGCTACTCTTCATTCTACACTTCATTCCACACTTCATTTTACACGACTTCATTCTACACTTAATTCGACACTTCATTCTACACCTCATTCTACACTTCATTCTGCACTTCATTCTCCACTTCATTCTGCACGACTTCATTCTACACTTCATTCTGCACGATTTCATTCTACCCTTCATTCTACACTTCATTCTGCACGACTTCATTCTACACTTCGTTCTGCACGATTTCATTCTACCCTTCATTCTACACTTCATTCTGCACTTTATTCTAACTTCATTCCACACTACTTCATTCTATACTTCATTCTCCACTTCATTCTGCACTTCATTCCGCACGACTTGATTCTAGACTTCATTCTACACTTCATTCTACACTTCATTCTCCTCTTCATTCTACACTACTTTGTTCGACACTACTTCATTCTACACTTCATTCTACACTAGTTTATTCTACCCTTCATTCTACCCTTCATTCTACATATCATTCTACACGACTTCATTCTGCACTTCATTCTACGCTTCATTGCACACTACTTCATTCTATACTTCATTCTCCACTTCATTCTGCACTTCATTCTACACTACTTGATTCTAGACTTCATTCGACATTTCATTCTACACTTCATTCTACAGTTCTTCATTCTGCACTTCATTCTACACTTCTTCATTCTACACTTCATTCTGCACTTCATCCTACACCTTATTCTCCACTGCGTTATGCTACACTTCATTCTACACTTCATTCTGCACTTCATTTCACACTTCATTCCACTCTACTTCATTCTACACTTCATTCTACACTTCATTCTATAATACTTCATTCTACACTTCATTCTACACTACTTGATGCTAGACTTCATTCTACACTTTATTCTACACTTCATTCTACACTTCATTCCACTCTACTTCATTCTACACTTCATTCTACACTTCATTCTATAATACTTCATTCTACACTTCATTCTACACTACTTCATTCTACACTTCATTCTACTCTTCAGTCTACACCACATTCTGCACTACTTCATTCTACACTTCATTCCACACTTCATTCGACACTTCGTTCTACTCTTCTTCATTCTAAACCTCGTTCTATACTTCATTCCTCACTTCATTCTACACTTTATTCTGTACTTCTTCATGCTACTCTTCATTCTACAATTCATGCTACAATTCATTCTATAATTCATTTTATACAACTTCATTCTACACTTCATTCTACACTTCATTCCACACTTCATTCGACACTTCGTTCGACTGTTCTTCATTCAAAACTTCATTTTATACTTCATTCCTCACTTCATTCTACATTTTATTCTACGCTTCTTCATGCTACTCTTCATTCTACACTACTTCATTCTACACTTCATTCTACACTTCATTCTACACTTCTTCATTCTACACTTCATTTTACACTTCAATCTACACTTTATTCTACACTGCTTCATGCTACACTTCATTCTGCACTTCATTCTATACTTCATTCCACACTTCATTCCACTCTACTTCATTCTACACTTCATTCTGCACTTCATTCTACACTACTTCATTCTACACTTCATTCTACACTTCTTCATACTCCACTTCATTTTACACTTCAATCTACACTTTATTCTACACTGCTTCAGGCTACACTTCATTCTGCACTTCATTCTACACTTCTTCATTCTGCACTTCATTCTACACTTCTTCATTCTACACTTCATTCTGCACTTCATTCTGCAACTTATTCTACACTGCTTTATGCTACACTTCATTCTGCACTTCATTCTACAGTTCATTCCACACTTCATTCCACTCTTCTTCATTCTACACTTCATTCTACACTTCATTCTATAATACTTCATTCTGCACTTCATTCTACACGAGTTCATTCTACGCTTCATTCTACACTTCATTCCACACTTCATTCTGCACTTCATTCCACACCACTTCATTCTATTCTTCGTTCTCCACTTCATTCTGCACTTCATTCTTCACTACTTGATGCTAGACTTCATTCCACACTTCATTCTACACTTCATTCTACTCTTCATTCTGCACTTCATTCTACATTACTTCATTCTACAATTCATTCTTCACTTCATTCTACACTACTTCATTCTACACTTCATTCTACTCTTCATTCCACACCACATTCTGCAGTACTTCATTCTACACTTCATTCCACACTTCATTCGACACTTTATTCTACTCTTCTTCATTCTAAACTTCATTCTACACTTTATTCTGTACTTCTTCATGCTACTCTTCATTCTACACTTCATTCCACACTTCAATTTACACGACTTCATTCTACACTTAATTCGACACTTCATTCTACACCTCATTCTACACTTCATTCTGCACTTCATTCTCCACTTCATTCTGCACGACTTCATTCTACACTTCATTCTGCACGATTTCATTCTACCCTTCATTCTACACTTCATTCTGCACTTTATTCTAACTTCATTCCACACTACTTCATTCTATACTTCATTCTCCACTTCATTCTGCACTTCATTCCACACGACTTGATTCTAGACTTCATTCTACACTTCATTCTACACTTCTTTCTCCTCTTCATTCTACACTACTTTGTTCGACACTACTTCATTCTACACTTCATTCTACACTAGTTCATTCTACCCTTCATTCTACCCTTCATTCTACACATCATTCTACACGACTTCATTTTGCACTTCATTCTACGCTTCATTGCACACTACTTCATTCTATACTTCATTCTACACTTCTTCATTCTACACTTCATTCTACACTTCATTCTACACCTTATTCTCCACTGCGTTATGCTACACTTCATTCTACACTTCATTCTGCACTTCATTTCACACTTCATTCCACTCTACTTCATTCTGCACTTCATTCTACACTTCATTCTATAATACTTCATTCTACACTTCATTCTACACTACTTGATGCTAGACTTCATTCTACACTTTATTCTACACTTCATTCTATTCTTCATTCTGCACTTCATTCTACATTACTTCATTCTACACTTCATTCTACACTACTTCATTCTACACTTCATTCTACTCTTCATTCTACACCACATTCTGCACTACTTCATTCTACACTTCATTCCACACTTCATTCGACACTTCGTTCTACTCTTCTTCATTCTAAACCTCGTTCTATACTTCATTCCTCACTTCATTCTACACTTTATTCTGTACTTCTTCATGCTACTCTTCATTCTACAATTCATGCTACACTTCATTCTATAATTCATTTTATACAACTTCATTCTACACTTCATTCTACACTTCATTCCACACTTCATTCGACACTTCGTTCGACTGTTCTTCATTCAAAACTAAATTTTATACTTCATTCCTCACTTCATTCTACATTTTATTCTACGCTTCTTCATGCTACTCTTCATTCTACACTACTTCATTCTACACTTCTTCATTCTACACTTCATTTTACACTTCAATCTACACTTTATTCTACACTGCTTCATGCTACACTTCATTCTGCACTTCATTCTATACTTCATTCCACACTTCATTCCACTCTACTTCATTCTACACTTCATTCTGCACTTCATTCTACACTACTTCATTCTACACTTCATTCTACACTTCTTCATTCTACACTTCATTTTACACTTCAATCTACACTTTATTCTACACTGCTTCATGCTACACTTCATTCTGCACTTCATTCTATACTTCATTCCACACTTCATTCCACTCGACTTCATTCTATACTTCATTCTGCACTTCATTCTACACTACTTCATTCTACACTTCATTCGACACTACTTCATTCTACACTTAATTCGACACTTCATTCTACACCTCATTCTACACTTCATTCTGCGCTTCATTCTCCACTTCATTCTCCACTTCATTCTGCACTTCTTCATTCTTCACTTCATTCTACACTTCAATCTACACTTCTTAATTCTATACTTCATTCTCCACTTCATTCTGCACTTCATTATTCACTACTTGATTCTACACTTCATTCTACACTTCATTCTGCACTTCATTCTACTGTTCATTCTACACTTCATTCTGCACTACTTCATTCCACACTTCATTCGACACTTCATTCTGCAGTTCATTCTACGTTACTTCATTCTGCACTTCATTCTCCACTTCATTCTACACCTCATTCTGCACTACTTCATTCTACATTTCATTCCACACTTCATTCGACACTTCATTCGATTGTTCTTCTTTCTAAACTTCATTCGATACTTCATTCCTCACTTCATTCTACATTTTATTCTACACTTCTTCATGCTACTCTTCATTCTACACTTCATTCTACACTACTTCATTGTACACTTCAATCTACACTTCTTCATTCTACACTTCTTTCTGCACGAGTTCATACTACCCTTCATTCTACACTTCATTCTGCACTTTATTCTACACTTCATTCCACTCTACTTCATTCTATACTTCATTCTCCACTTCATTCTGCACTTCATTCCACACGACTTGATTCTAGACTTCATTCTACACTTCATTCTACACTTCATTCTCCTCTTCATTCAACACCTCATTCTATACGACTTAATTCTGCACTTCATTCTACACTTCATTGCACACTACTTCATACTATACTTCATTCTCAACTTCATTCTACACTTCATTCTACACTACTTGATTCTAGACTTCATTCTACACTTCATTCTACACTTCATTCTACACTTCTTCATTCTGCACTTCATTCTACACTTCTTCATTCTACACTTCATTCTACACTTCATTCTACAATTTATTCTACACTGCTTCATGCTACACTTCATTCTACACTTCATTCTACACTTCATTCCACACTTCATTCCACTCGACTTCATTCTACACTTCATTCTACACTTCATTCTATAATACTTCATTCTACACTTCATTCTACACTTCATTCGACACTTCTTCATTCTACACTTCATGCTACACATGTTCATTCTACCCTTCATTCTACACTTCATTCCACACTTCATTCTGCACTTCATTCCACACCACCTCATTCTATACTTCTTTCTCCACTTCATTCTGCACTTCGTTCTACACTACTTGATGCTAGACTTCATTCTACACTTCATTCTACACTTCATTCTACTCTTCATTCTGCACTTCGTTCTACATTACTTCATTCTACACTTCATTCTCCACTTAATTCTACACTACTTCATTCTACACTTCCTTCTACTCTTCATTCTACACCACATTCAGCACTACTTCATTCTACACTTCATTCGACACTTCATTCTACTCTTCTTCATTCTAAACTTCATTCTACACTTTATTCTGTACTTCTTCATGCTACTCTTCATTCTACACTTCATGCTACACTTCATTCTATAATTCATGTTATACTACTTCATTCTAGACTTCATTTTCCTCTTCATTCAACACCTCATTCTATACGACATAATTCTGCACTTCATTCTACACTTCATTGCACACTACTTCATACTATACTTCATTCTCCACTTCATTCTGCACTTCATTCTACACTACTTGATTCTAGACTTCATTCTACACTTCATTCTACACTTCATTCTACACTTCATTTTACACTTCTTCATTCTGCACTTCATTCTGCACTTTATTCTACACTGCTTCATGCTACACTTCATTCTGCACTTCATTCTATACTTCATTCCACACTTCATTCCACTCTACTTCATTCTACACTTCATTCTGCACTTCATTGTACACTACTTCATTCTACATTTCATTCGACACTACTTCATTCTACACTTAATTCGACACTCCATTCTACACCTCATTCTACACTTCATTCTGCGCTTCATTCTCCACTTCATTCTCCACTTCATTCTGCACTACTTCATTCTTCACTTCATTCTACACTTCATTCTACACTTCTTCATTCTACACTTCATTTTACACTTCAATCTACACTTTATTCTACACTGCTTCATGCTACACTTCATTCTGCACTTCATTCTATACTTCATTCCACACTTCATTCCACTCGACTTCATTCTATACTTCATTCTGCACTTCATTCTACACTACTTCATTCTACACTTCATTCGACACTACTTCATTCTACACTTAATTCGACACTTCATTCTACACCTCATTCTACACTTCATTCTGCGCTTCATTCTCCACTTCATTCTCCACTTCATTCTGCACTTCTTCATTCTTCACTTCATTCTACACTTCAATCTACACTTCTTCATTCTATACTTCATTCTCCACTTCATTCTGCACTTCATTATTCACTACTTGATTCTACACTTCATTCTACACTTCATTCTGCACTTCATTCTACTGTTCATTCTACACTTCATTCTGCACTACTTCATTCCACACTTCATTCGACACTTCATTCTGCAGTTCATTCTACGTTACTTCATTCTGCACTTCATTCTCCACTTCATTCTACACCTCATTCTGCACTACTTCATTCTACATTTCATTCCACACTTCATTCGACACTTCATTCGATTGTTCTTCTTTCTAAACTTCATTCGATACTTCATTCCTCACTTCATTCTACATTTTATTCTACACTTCTTCATGCTACTCTTCATTCTACACTTCATTCTACACTACTTCATTGTACACTTCAATCTACACTTCTTCATTCTACACTTCTTTCTGCACGAGTTCATACTACCCTTCATTCTACACTTCATTCTGCACTTTATTCTACACTTCATTCCACTCTACTTCATTCTATACTTCATTCTCCACTTCATTCTGCACTTCATTCCACACGACTTGATTCTAGACTTCATTCTACACTTCATTCTCCTCTTCATTCAACACCTCATTCTATACGACTTAATTCTGCACTTCATTCTACACTTCATTGCACACTACTTCATACTATACTTCATTCTCAACTTCATTCTACACTTCATTCTACACTACTTGATTCTAGACTTCATTCTACACTTCATTCTACACTTCATTCTACACTTCTTCATTCTGCACTTCATTCTACACTTCTTCATTCTACACTTCATTCTACACTTCATTCTACAATTTATTCTACACTGCTTCATGCTACACTTCATTCTACACTTCATTCTACACTTCATTCCACACTTCATTCCACTCGACTTCATTCTACACTTCATTCTACACTTCATTCTATAATACTTCATTCTACACTTCATTCTACACTTCATTCGACACTTCTTCATTCTACACTTCATGCTACACATGTTCATTCTACCCTTCATTCTACACTTCATTCCACACTTCATTCTGCACTTCATTCCACACCACCTCATTCTATACTTCTTTCTCCACTTCATTCTGCACTTCGTTCTACACTACTTGATGCTAGACTTCATTCTACACTTCATTCTACACTTCATTCTACTCTTCATTCTGCACTTCGTTCTACATTACTTCATTCTACACTTCATTCTCCACTTAATTCTACACTACTTCATTCTACACTTCCTTCTACTCTTCATTCTACACCACATTCAGCACTACTTCATTCTACACTTCATTCGACACTTCATTCTACTCTTCTTCATTCTAAACTTCATTCTACACTTTATTCTGTACTTCTTCATGCTACTCTTCATTCTACACTTCATGCTACACTTCATTCTATAATTCATGTTATACTACTTCATTCTAGACTTCATTTTCCTCTTCATTCAACACCTCATTCTATACGACATAATTCTGCACTTCATTCTACACTTCATTGCACACTACTTCATACTATACTTCATTCTCCACTTCATTCTGCACTTCATTCTACACTACTTGATTCTAGACTTCATTCTACACTTCATTCTACACTTCATTCTACACTTCATTTTACACTTCTTCATTCTGCACTTCATTCTGCACTTTATTCTACACTGCTTCATGCTACACTTCATTCTGCACTTCATTCTATACTTCATTCCACACTTCATTCCACTCTACTTCATTCTACACTTCATTCTGCACTTCATTGTACACTACTTCATTCTACATTTCATTCGACACTACTTCATTCTACACTTAATTCGACACTCCATTCTACACCTCATTCTACACTTCATTCTGCGCTTCATTCTCCACTTCATTCTCCACTTCATTCTGCACTACTTCATTCTTCACTTCATTCTACACTTCATTCTACACTTCTTCATTCTACACTTCATTTTACACTTCAATCTACACTTTATTCTACACTGCTTCATGCTACACTTCATTCTGCACTTCATTCTATACTTCATTCCACACTTCATTCCACTCGACTTCATTCTATACTTCATTCTGCACTTCATTCTACACTACTTCATTCTACACTTCATTCGACACTACTTCATTCTACACTTAATTCGACACTTCATTCTACACCTCATTCTACACTTCATTCTGCGCTTCATTCTCCACTTCATTCTCCACTTCATTCTGCACTTCTTCATTCTTCACTTCATTCTACACTTCAATCTACACTTCTTCATTCTATACTTCATTCTCCACTTCATTCTGCACTTCATTATTCACTACTTGATTCTACACTTCATTCTACACTTCATTCTGCACTTCATTCTACTGTTCATTCTACACTTCATTCTGCACTACTTCATTCCACACTTCATTCGACACTTCATTCTGCAGTTCATTCTACGTTACTTCATTCTGCACTTCATTCTCCACTTCATTCTACACCTCATTCTGCACTACTTCATTCTACATTTCATTCCACACTTCATTCGACACTTCATTCGATTGTTCTTCTTTCTAAACTTCATTCGATACTTCATTCCTCACTTCATTCTACATTTTATTCTACACTTCTTCATGCTACTCTTCATTCTACACTTCATTCTACACTACTTCATTGTACACTTCAATCTACACTTCTTCATTCTACACTTCTTTCTGCACGAGTTCATACTACCCTTCATTCTACACTTCATTCTGCACTTTATTCTACACTTCATTCCACTCTACTTCATTCTATACTTCATTCTCCACTTCATTCTGCACTTCATTCCACACGACTTGATTCTAGACTTCATTCTACACTTCATTCTACACTTCATTCTCCTCTTCATTCAACACCTCATTCTATACGACTTAATTCTGCACTTCATTCTACACTTCATTGCACACTACTTCATACTATACTTCATTCTCAACTTCATTCTACACTTCATTCTACACTACTTGATTCCAGACTTCATTCTACACTTCATTCTACACTTCATTCTACACTTCTTCATTCTGCACTTCATTCTACACTTCTTCATTCTACACTTCATTCTACACTTCATTCTACAATTTATTCTACACTGCTTCATGCTACACTTCATTCTACACTTCATTCTACACTTCATTCCACACTTCATTCCACTCGACTTCATTCTACACTTCATTCTACACTTCATTCTATAATACTTCATTCTACACTTCATTCTACACTTCATTCGACACTTCTTCATTCTACACTTCATGCTACACATGTTCATTCTACCCTTCATTCTACACTTCATTCCACACTTCATTCTGCACTTCATTCCACACCACCTCATTCTATACTTCTTTCTCCACTTCATTCTGCACTTCGTTCTACACTACTTGATGCTAGACTTCATTCTACACTTCATTCTACACTTCATTCTACTCTTCATTCTGCACTTCGTTCTACATTACTTCATTCTACACTTCATTCTCCACTTAATTCTACACTACTTCATTCTACACTTCCTTCTACTCTTCATTCTACACCACATTCAGCACTACTTCATTCTACACTTCATTCGACACTTCATTCTACTCTTCTTCATTCTAAACTTCATTCTACACTTTATTCTGTACTTCTTCATGCTACTCTTCATTCTACACTTCATGCTACACTTCATTCTATAATTCATGTTATACTACTTCATTCTAGACTTCATTTTCCTCTTCATTCAACACCTCATTCTATACGACATAATTCTGCACTTCATTCTACACTTCATTGCACACTACTTCATACTATACTTCATTCTCCACTTCATTCTGCACTTCATTCTACACTACTTGATTCTAGACTTCATTCTACACTTCATTCTACACTTCATTCTACACTTCATTTTACACTTCTTCATTCTGCACTTCATTCTGCACTTTATTCTACACTGCTTCATGCTACACTTCATTCTGCACTTCATTCTATACTTCATTCCACACTTCATTCCACTCTACTTCATTCTACACTTCATTCTGCACTTCATTGTACACTACTTCATTCTACATTTCATTCGACACTACTTCATTCTACACTTAATTCGACACTCCATTCTACACCTCATTCTACACTTCATTCTGCGCTTCATTCTCCACTTCATTCTCCACTTCATTCTGCACTACTTCATTCTTCACTTCATTCTACACTTCAATCTACACTTCTTCATTCTATACATCATTCTCCACTTCATTCTGCACTTCATTCTTCACTACTTGATTCTACACTTCATTCTACACTTCATTCTGCACTTCATTCTACTGTTCATTCTACACTTCATTCTGCACTACTTCATTCCACACTTCATTCGACACTTCATTCTGCAGTTAATTCTACATTACTTCATTCTGCACTTCATTCTCCACTTCATTCTACACTACTTCATTCTGCACTTCATGCTACACAAGTTCATTCTACCCTTCATTCTACACTTCATTCCACACTTCATTCTGCACTTCATTCTACACTTCTTCATTCTACACTTCATTCTACACTTCATTCTACAATTTATTCTACACTGCGTCATGCTACACTTCATTCTACACTTCATTCTACACTTCATTCCACACTTCATTCCACTCGACTTCATTCTACACTTCATTCTACACTTCATTCTATAATACTTCATTCTACACTTCATTCTACACTTCATTCGACACTTCTTCATTCCACACTTCATGCTACACAAGTTCATTCTACCCTTCATTCTGCACTTCATTCCACACTTCATTCTGCACTTCATTCCACACCACCTCATTCTATACTTCTTTCTCCACTTCATTCTGCACTTCGTTCTACACTACTTGATGCTAGACTTCATTCTACACTTCATTCTACACTTCATTCTACTCTTCATTCTGCACTTCGTTCTACATTACTTCATTCTCCACTTCATTCTCCACTTCATTCTACACGACTTCATTCTACACTTCCTTCTACTCTTCATTCTACACCACATTCAGCACTACTTCATTCTACACTTCATCCGACACTTCATTCTACTCTTCTTCATTCTAAACTTCATTCTACACTTTATTCTGTACTTCTTCATGCTACTCTTCATTCTACACTTCATGCTACACTTCATTCTATAATTCATGTTATACTACTTCATTCTACACTTCATTTTCCTCTTCATTCAACACCTCATTCTATACGACATAATTCTGCACTTCATTCTACACTTCATTGCACACTACTTCATACTATACTTTATTCTCCACTTCATTCTGCACTTCATTCTACACTTCATTCTACACTTCATTTGACACTTCTTCATTCTGCACTTCATTCTGCACTTTATTCTACACTGCTTCATGCTACACTTCATTCTGCACTTCATTCTATACTTCATTCCACACTTCACTCCACTCTACTTCATTCTACACTTCATTCTGCACTTCATTGTACACTACTTCATTCTACATTTCATTCGACACTACTTCATTCTACACTTAATTCGACACTTCATTCTACACCTCATTCTACACTTCATTCTGCGCTTCATTCTCCACTTCATTCTCCACTTCATTCTGCACTACTTCATTCTTCACTTCATTCTACACTTCAATCTACACTTCTTCATTCTATACATCATTCTCCACTTCATTCTGCACTTCATTCTTCACTACTTGATTCTACACTTCGTTCTACACTTCATTCTGCACTTCATTCTACTGTTCATTCTACACTTCATTCTGCACTACTTCATTCCACACTTCATTCGACACTTCATTCTGCAGTTCATTCTACATTACTTCATTCTGCACTTCATTCTCCACTTCATTCTACACTACTTCATTCTGCACTTCATGCTACACAAGTTCATTCTACCCTTCATTCTACACTTCATTCCACACTTCATTCTGCACTTCATTCCACACCACCTCATTCTATACTTCTTTCTCCACTTCATTCTGCACTTCGTTCTACACTACTTGATGCTAGACTTCATTCTACACTTCATTCTACACTTCATTCTACTCTTCATTCTGCACTTCGTTCTACATTACTTCATTCTACACTTCATTCTCCACTTCATTCTACACTACTTCATTCTACACTTCCTTCTACTCTTCATTCTACGCCACATTCAGCACTACTTCATTCTACACTTCATTCGACACTTCATTCTACTCTTCTTCATTCTAAACTTCATTCTACACTTTATTCTGTACTTCTTCATGCTACTCTTCATTCTACACTTCATGCTACACTTCATTCTATAATTCATGTTATACTACTTCATTCTACACTTCATTTTCCTCTTCATTCAACACCTCATTCTATACGACATAATTCTGCACTTCATTCTACACTTCATTGCACACTACTTCATACTATACTTCATTCTCCACTTCATTCTGCACTTCATTCTACACTACTTGATTCTAGACTTCATTCTACACTTCATTCTACACTTCATTCTACACTTCATTTTACACTTCTTCATTCTGCACTTCATTCTGCACTTTATTCTACACTGCTTCATGCTACACTTCATTCTGCACTTCATTCTATACTTCATTCCACACTTCATTCCACTCTACTTCATTCTACACTTCATTCTGCACTTCATTCTACACTACTTCATTCTACACTTCATTCGACACTACTTCATTCTACACTTAATTCGACACTTCATTCTACACCTCATTCTACGCTTCATTCTGCGCTTCATTCTCCACTTCATTCTCCACTTCATTCTGCACTACTTCATTCTTCACTTCATTCTACACTTCAATCTACACTTCTTCATTCTATACATCATTCTCCACTTCATTCTGCACTTCATTCTTCACTACTTGATTCTACACTTCATTCTGCACTACTTCATTCCACATTTCATTCGACACTTCATTCTGCAGTTCATTCTACATTACTTCATTCTGCACTTCATTCTCCACTTCATTCTACACTACTTCATTCTGCACTTCATTCTACACTTCATTCTACACCTCATTCTGCACTACTTCATTCTACATTTCATTCCACACTTCATTCGACACTTCATTCGATTGTTCTTCTTTCTAAACTTCATTCGATACTTCATTCCTCACTTCATTTTACATTTTATTCTACACTTCTTCATGCTACTCTTCATTCTACACTTCATTCTACACTACTTCATTCTACACTTCATTCTACACTTCAATCTACACTTCTTCATTCTACACTTCTTTCTGCACGAGTTCATTCTACCCTTCATTCTACACTTCATTCTGCACTTTATTCTACACTTCATTCCACACTACTTCATTCTATACTTCATTCTCCACTTCATTCTGCACTTCATTCCACACGACTTGATTCTAGACTTCATTCTACACTTCATTCTCCACTTCATTCTCCTCTTCATTCAACACCTCATTCAAAACGACTTAATTCTGCACTTCATTCTACACTTCATTGCACACTACTTCATACTATACTTCATTCGCCACTTCATTCTACACTTCATTCTACACTACTTGATTATAGACTTTATTCTACACTTCATTCTACACTTCATTTAACACTTTTTCATTCTGCACTTCATTCTACACTTCTTCATTCAACACTTCATTCTACACTTCATTCTACAATTTATTCTACACTGCTTCATGCTACACTTCATTCTACACTTCATTCTACACTTCATTCTACACTTCATTCCACACTTCATTCCACTCTACTTCATTCTACACTTCATTCTACACTTCATTCTATAATACTTCATTCTACACTTCATTCTACACTTCATTCGACACTTCTTCATTCTACACTTCATGCTACACAAGTTCATTCTACCCTTCATTCTACACTTCTTTCTCCACTTCATTCTGCACTTCATTCTACACTACTTGATGCTAGACTTCATTCTACACTTCATTCTAAACTTCATTCTACTCTTCATTCTGCACTTCGTTCTACATTACTTCATTCTACACTTCATTCTGTACTTCATTCTACACTTCATTCTATAATACTTCATTCTACACTTCATTCTACACTACTTGATGCTAGACTTCATTCTACACTTTATTCTACACTTCATTCTATTCTTCATTCTGCACTTCATTCTACATTACTTCATTCTACACTTCATTCTACACTACTTCATTCTACACTTCATTCTACTCTTCATTCTACACCACATTCTGCACTACTTCATTCTACACTTCATTCCACACTTCATTCGACACTTCGTTCTACTCTTCTTCATTCTAAACCTCGTTCTATACTTCATTCCTCACTTCATTCTACACTTTATTCTGTACTTCTTCATGCTACTCTTCATTCTACAATTCATGCTACACTTCATTCTATAATTCATTTTATACAACTTCATTCTACACTTCATTCTACACTTCATTCCACACTTCATTCGACACTTCGTTCGACTGTTCTTCATTCAAAACTAAATTTTATACTTCATTCCTCACTTCATTCTACATTTTATTCTACGCTTCTTCATGCTACTCTTCATTCTACACTACTTCATTCTACACTTCTTCATTCTACACTTCATTTTACACTTCAATCTACACTTTATTCTACACTGCTTCATGCTACACTTCATTCTGCACTTCATTCTATACTTCATTCCACACTTCATTCCACTCTACTTCATTCTACACTTCATTCTGTACTTCATTCTACACTACTTCATTCTACACTTCATTCTACACTTCTTCATTCTACACTTCATTTTACACTTCAATCTACACTTTATTCTACACTGCTTCATGCTACACTTCATTCTGCACTTCATTCTATACTTCATTCCACACTTCATTCCACTCTACTTCATTCTATACTTCATTCTGCACTTCATTCTACACTACTTCATTCTACACTTCATTCGACACTACTTCATTCTACACTTAATTCGACACTTCATTCTACACCTCATTCTACACTTCATTCTGCGCTTCATTCTCCACTTCATTCTCCACTTCATTCTGCACTTCTTCATTCTTCACTTCATTCTACACTTCAATCTACACTTCTTCATTCTATACTTCATTCTCCACTTCATTCTGCACTTCATTATTCACTACTTGATTCTACACTTCATTCTACACTTCATTCTGCACTTCATTCTACTGTTCATTCTACACTTCATTCTGCACTAATTCATTCCACACTTCATTCGACACTTCATTCTGCAGTTCATTCTACGTTACTTCATTCTGCACTTCATTCTCCACTTCATTCTACACCTCATTCTGCACTACTTCATTCTACATTTCATTCCACACTTCATTCGACACTTCATTCGATTGTTCTTCTTTCTAAACTTCATTCGATACTTCATTCCTCACTTCATTCTACATTTTATTCTACACTTCTTCATGCTACTCTTCATTCTACACTTCATTCTACACTACTTCATTCTACACTTCAATCTACACTTCTTCATTCTACACTTCTTTCTGCACGAGTTCATACTACCCTTCATTCTACACTTCATTCTGCACTTTATTCTACACTTCATTCCACTCTACTTCATTCTATACTTCATTCTCCACTTCATTCTGCACTTCATTCCACACGACTTGATTCTAGACTTCATTCTACACTTCATTCTACACTTCATTCTCCTCTTCATTCAACACCTCATTCTATACGACTTAATTCTGCACTTCATTCCACACTTCATTGCACACTACTTCATACTATACTTCATTCTCAACTTCATTCTACACTTCATTCTACACTACTTGATTCTAGACTTCATTCTACACTTCATTCTACACTTCATTCTACACTTCATTCTGCACTTCATTCTACACTTCTTCATTCTACACTTCATTCTACACTTCATTCTACAATTTATTCTACACTGCTTCATGCTACACTTCATTCTACACTTCATTCTGCACTTCATTCCACACTTCATTCCACTCGACTTCATTCTACACTTCATTCTACACTTCATTCTATAATACTTCATTCTACACTTCATTCTACACTTCATTCGACACTTCTTCATTCTACACTTCATGCTACACATGTTCATTCTACCCTTCATTCTACACTTCATTCCACACTTCATTCTGCACTTCATTCCACACCACCTCATTCTATACTTCTTTCTCCACTTCATTCTGCACTTCGTTCTACACTACTTGATGCTAGACTTCATTCTACACTTCATTCTACACTTCATTCTACTCTTCATTCTGCACTTCGTTCTACATTACTTCATTCTACACTTCATTCTCCACTTCATTCTACACTACTTCATTCTACACTTCCTTCTACTCTTCATTCTACACCACATTCAGCACTACTTCATTCTACACTTCATTCGACACTTCATTCTACTCTTCTTCATTCTAAACTTCATTCTACACTTTATTCTGTACTTCTTCATGCTACTCTTCATTCTACACTTCATGCTACACTTCATTCTATAATTCATGTTATACTACTTCATTCTACACTTCATTTTCCTCTTCATTCAACACCTCATTCTATACGACATAATTCTGCACTTCATTCTACACTTCATTGCACACTACTTCATACTATACTTCATTCTCCACTTCATTCTGCACTTCATTCTACACTACTTGATTCTAGACTTCATTCTACACTTCATTCTACACTTCATTCTACACTTCATTTTACACTTCTTCATTCTGCACTTCATTCTGCACTTTATTCTACACTGCTTCATGCTACACTTCATTCTGCACTTCATTCTATACTTCATTCCACACTTCATTCCACTCTACTTCATTCTACACTTCATTCTGCACTTCATTGTACACTACTTCATTCTACATTTCATTCGACACTACTTCATTCTACACTTAATTCGACACTCCATTCTACACCTCATTCTACACTTCATTCTGCGCTTCATTCTCCACTTCATTCTCCACTTCATTCTGCACTACTTCATTCTTCACTTCATTCTACACTTCAATCTACACTTCTTCATTCTATACATCATTCTCCACTTCATTCTGCACTTCATTCTTCACTACTTGATTCTACACTTCATTCTACACTTCATTCTGCACTTCATTCTACTGTTCATTCTACACTTCATTCTGCACTACTTCATTCCACACTTCATTCGACACTTCATTCTGCAGTTAATTCTACATTACTTCATTCTGCACTTCATTCTCCACTTCATTCTACACTACTTCATTCTGCACTTCATGCTACACAAGTTCATTCTACCCTTCATTCTACACTTCATTCCACACTTCATTCTGCACTTCATTCTACACTTCTTCATTCTACACTTCATTCTACACTTCATTCTACAATTTATTCTACACTGCGTCATGCTACACTTCATTCTACACTTCATTCTACACTTCATTCCACACTTCATTCCACTCGACTTCATTCTACACTTCATTCTACACTTCATTCTATAATACTTCATTCTACACTTCATTCTACACTTCATTCGACACTTCTTCATTCTACACTTCATGCTACAAAAGTTCATTCTACCCTTCATTCTACACTTCATTCCACACTTCATTCTGCACTTCATTCCACACCACCTCATTCTATACTTCTTTCTCCACTTCATTCTGCACTTCGTTCTACACTACTTGATGCTAGACTTCATTCTACACTTCATTCTACACTTCATTCTACTCTTCATTCTGCACTTCGTTCTACATTACTTCATTCTACACTTCATTCTCCACTTCATTCTACACTACTTCATTCTACACTTCCTTCTACTCTTCATTCTACACCACATTCAGCACTACTTCATTCTACACTTCATCCGACACTTCATTCTACTCTTCTTCATTCTAAACTTCATTCTACACTTTATTCTGTACTTCTTCATGCTACTCTTCATTCTACACTTCATGCTACACTTCATTCTATAATTCATGTTATACTACTTCATTCTACACTTCATTTTCCTCTTCATTCAACACCTCATTCTATACGACATAATTCTGCACTTCATTCTACACTTCATTGCACACTACTTCATACTATACTTTATTCTCCACTTCATTCTGCACTTCATTCTACACTTCATTCTACACTTCATTTGACACTTCTTCATTCTGCACTTCATTCTGCACTTTATTCTACACTGCTTCATGCTACACTTCATTCTGCACTTCATTCTATACTTCATTCCACACTTCACTCCACTCTACTTCATTCTACACTTCATTCTGCACTTCATTCTACACTACTTCATTCTACATTTCATTCGACACTACTTCATTCTACACTTAATTCGACACTTCATTCTACACCTCATTCTACACTTCATTCTGCGCTTCATTCTCCACTTCATTCTCCACTTCATTCTGCACTACTTCATTCTTCACTTCATTCTACACTTCAATCTACACTTCTTCATTCTATACATCATTCTCCACTTCATTCTGCACTTCATTCTTCACTACTTGATTCTACACTTCGTTCTACACTTCATTCTGCACTTCATTCCACTGTTCATTCTACACTTCATTCTGCACTACTTCATTCCACACTTCATTCGACACTTCATTCTGCAGTTCATTCTACATTACTTCATTCTGCACTTCATTCTCCACTTCATTCTACACTACTTCATTCTGCACTTCATGCTACACAAGTTCATTCTACCCTTCATTCTACACTTCATTCCACACTTCATTCTGCACTTCATTCCACACCACCTCATTCTATACTTCTTTCTCCACTTCATTCTGCACTTCGTTCTACACTACTTGATGCTAGACTTCATTCTACACTTCATTCTACACTTCATTCTACTCTTCAATCTGCACTTCGTTCTACATTACTTCATTCTACACTTCATTCTCCACTTCATTCTACACTACTTCATTCTACACTTCCTTCTACTCTTCATTCTACGCCACATTCAGCACTACTTCATTCTACACTTCATTCGACACTTCATTCTACTCTTCTTCATTCTAAACTTCATTCTACACTTTATTCTGTACTTCTTCATGCTACTCTTCATTCTACACTTCATGCTACACTTCATTCTATAATTCATGTTATACTACTTCATTCTAGACTTCATTTTCCTCTTCATTCAACACCTCATTCTATACGACATAATTCTGCACTTCATTCTACACTTCATTGCACACTACTTCATACTATACTTCATTCTCCACTTCATTCTGCACTTCATTCTACACTACTTGATTCTAGACTTCATTCTACACTTCATTCTACACTTCATTCTACACTTCATTTTACACTTCTTCATTCTGCACTTCATTCTGCACTTTATTCTACACTGCTTCATGCTACACTTCATTCTGCACTTCATTCTATACTTCATTCCACACTTCATTCCACTCTACTTCATTCTACACTTCATTCTGCACTTCATTCTACACTACTTCATTCTACACTTCATTCGACACTACTTCATTCTACACTTAATTCGACACTTCATTCTACACCTCATTCTACGCTTCATTTTGCGCTTCATTCTCCACTTCATTCTCCACTTCATTCTCCACTACTTCATTCTTCACTTCATTCTACACTTCAATCTACACTTCTTCATTCTATACATCATTCTCCACTTCATTCTGCACTTCATTCTTCACTACTTGATTCTACACTTCATTCTGCACTACTTCATTCCACATTTCATTCGACACTTCATTCTGCAGTTCATTCTACATTACTTCATTCTGCACTTCATTCTCCACTTCATTCTACACTACTTCATTCTGCACTTCATTCTACACTTCATTCTACACCTCATTCTGCACTACTTCATTCTACATTTCATTCCACACTTCATTCGACACTTCATTCGATTGTTCTTCTTTCTAAACTTCATTCGATACTTCATTCCTCACTTCATTCTACATTTTATTCTACACTTCTTCATGCTACTCTTCATTCTACACTTCATTCTACACTACTTCATTCTACACTTCATTCTACACTTCAATCTACACTTCTTCATTCTACACTTCTTTCTGCACGAGTTCATTCTACCCTTCATTCTACACTTCATTCTGCACTTTATTCTACACTTCATTCCACACTACTTCATTCTATACTTCATTCTCCACTTCATTCTGCACTTCATTCCACTGTTCATTCTACACTTCATTCTGCACTACTTCATTCCACACTTCATTCGACACTTCATTCTGCAGTTCATTCTACATTACTTCATTCTGCACTTCATTCTCCACTTCATTCTACACTACTTCATTCTGCACTTCATGCTACACAAGTTCATTCTACCCTTCATTCTACACTTCATTCCACACTTCATTCTGCACTTCATTCCACACCACCTCATTCTATACTTCTTTCTCCACTTCATTCTGCACTTCGTTCTACACTACTTGATGCTAGACTTCATTCTACACTTCATTCTACACTTCATTCTACTCTTCAATCTGCACTTCGTTCTACATTACTTCATTCTACACTTCATTCTCCACTTCATTCTACACTACTTCATTCTACACTTCCTTCTACTCTTCATTCTACGCCACATTCAGCACTACTTCATTCTACACTTCATTCGACACTTCATTCTACTCTTCTTCATTCTAAACTTCATTCTACACTTTATTCTGTACTTCTTCATGCTACTCTTCATTCTACACTTCATGCTACACTTCATTCTATAATTCATGTTATACTACTTCATTCTAGACTTCATTTTCCTCTTCATTCAACACCTCATTCTATACGACATAATTCTGCACTTCATTCTACACTTCATTGCACACTACTTCATACTATACTTCATTCTCCACTTCATTCTGCACTTCATTCTACACTACTTGATTCTAGACTTCATTCTACACTTCATTCTACACTTCATTCTACACTTCATTTTACACTTCTTCATTCTGCACTTCATTCTGCACTTTATTCTACACTGCTTCATGCTACACTTCATTCTGCACTTCATTCTATACTTCATTCCACACTTCATTCCACTCTACTTCATTCTACACTTCATTCTGCACTTCATTCTACACTACTTCATTCTACACTTCATTCGACACTACTTCATTCTACACTTAATTCGACACTTCATTCTACACCTCATTCTACGCTTCATTCTGCGCTTCATTCTCCACTTCATTCTCCACTTCATTCTCCACTACTTCATTCTTCACTTCATTCTACACTTCAATCTACACTTCTTCATTCTATACATCATTCTCCACTTCATTCTGCACTTCATTCTTCACTACTTGATTCTACACTTCATTCTGCACTACTTCATTCCACATTTCATTCGACACTTCATTCTGCAGTTCATTCTACATTACTTCATTCTGCACTTCATTCTCCACTTCATTCTACACTACTTCATTCTGCACTTCATTCTACACTTCATTCTACACCTCATTCTGCACTACTTCATTCTACATTTCATTCCACACTTCATTCGACACTTCATTCGATTGTTCTTCTTTCTAAACTTCATTCGATACTTCATTCCTCACTTCATTCTACATTTTATTCTACACTTCTTCATGCTACTCTTCATTCTACACTTCATTCTACACTACTTCATTCTACACTTCATTCTACACTTCAATCTACACTTCTTCATTCTACACTTCTTTCTGCACGAGTTCATTCTACCCTTCATTCTACACTTCATTCTGCACTTTATTCTACACTTCATTCCACACTACTTCATTCTATACTTCATTCTCCACTTCATTCTGCACTTCATTCCACACGACTTGATTCTAGACTTCATTCTACACTTCATTCTCCACTTCATTCTCCTCTTCATTCAACACCTCATTCAAAACGACTTAATTCTGCACTTCATTCTACACTTCATTGCACACTACTTCATACTATACTTCATTCGCCACTTCATTCTACACTTCATTCTACACTACTTGATTATAGACTTTATTCTACATTTCATTCTACACTTCATTTAACACTTCTTCATTCTGCACTTCATTCTACACTTCTTCATTCTACACTTCATTCTACACTTCATTCTACAATTTATTCTACACTGCTTCATGCTACACTTCATTCTACACTTCATTCTACACTTCATTCTACACTTCATTCCACACTTCATTCCACTCTACTTCATTCTACACTTCATTCTACACTTCATTCTATAATACTTCATTCTACACTTCATTCTACACTTCATTCGACACTTCTTCATTCTACACTTCATGCTACACAAGTTCATTCTACCCTTCATTCTACACTTCTTTCTCCACTTCATTCTGCACTTCATTCTACACTACTTGATGCTAGACTTCATTCTACACTTCATTCTAAACTTCATTCTACTCTTCATTCTGCACTTCGTTCTACATTACTTCATTCTACACTTCATTCTCCACTTCATTCTACACTACTTCATTCTACACTTCCTTCTACTCTTCATTCTACACCACATTCAGCACTACTTCATTCTACACTTCATTCGACACTTCCTTCTACACTTCTTCATTCTAAACTTCATTCTACACTTTATTCTGTACTTGTTCATGCTACTCTTCATTCTACACTTCATGCTACACTTCATTCTATAATTCATTTTATACTACTTCATTTTACACTTCATTTTCATCTTCATTCAACACCTCATTCTAAGCGACATAATTCAGCACTTCATTCTACACTTCATTGCACACTACTTCATACTATACTTCACTCTCCACTTCATTCTGCACTTCATTCTACACTACTTGATTCTAGACTTCATTCTACACTTCATTCTACACTTCATTCTACACTTCTTCATTCTGCACTTCATTCTACACTACTTGATTCTAGACTTCATTCTACACTTCATTCTACACTTCATTCTACACTTCATTCTACAATTTATCCTACACTGCTTCATGCTACACTTCATTCCACACTTCATTCTACACTTCATTCCACACTTCATTCCACTCTACTTCATTCTACACTTCATTCTACACTTCATTCTATAATACTTCATTCTACACTTCATTCTACACTTCATTCGACACTTCTTCATTCTACACTTCATGCTACACAAGTTCATTCTACCCTTCATTCTGCACTTCATTCTCCACTTCATTCTGCACGACTTCATTCTACACTTCATTTTACACTTCAATCTACACTACTTCATTCTACACTTCATTCTGCACTTCAATCTACACTTCTTCATTCTACACTTCATTCTGCACGATTTCATTCTACCCTTCATAACACACTTCATTCTGCACTTTATTCTAACTTCATTCCACACAACTTCATTCTATACTTCATTCTCCACTTCATTCTGCACTTCATTCTACACTACTTGATTCTAGACTTCATTCCACACTTCATTCTACACTTCATTCTACACTTTTTCATTCTGCACTTCATTCTACACTTCTTCATTCTACACTTCATTCTACACTTCATTCTACACGACTTCATTCTACACTTCATTCTACACTTCAATCTACACTTCTTCATTCTACACTTCATTCTGCACGAGTTCATTCTACCCTTCATTCTACACTCTATTCTGCACTTTATTCTACACTTCATTCCACACTACTTCATTCTATACTTCATTCGCCACTTCATTTTGCACTTCATTCCACACAACTTGATTCTGGACTTCATTCTACAATTCATTCTACACTCCATTCTCCTCTTCATTCTACACTACTTTATTCGACACTACTTCATTCTACACTTCATTCTACACTAGTTCATTCAACCCTACTATCTAAACTTCATGCTAACACTTCATTCTGCACTACTTCATTCTGCACTTCATTCTACACTTCATTCTACACCTCATTCTGCACTACTTCATTCTATACTTCATTGCAAACTTCATTCAACACTTCATTCGTCTGTTCTTCTTTCTAAACGTCATTCTATACTTCATTCCTCACTTCATTCTACATTTTATTCTACACTTCTTCATGCTACTCTTCATTCTACACTTCATTCTACACTACTTCATTCTACGCTTCATTCTACACTTCAATCTACACTTCTTCATTCTACACTTCATTCGGCACAAGTTCATTCAACCCTTCATTTTACACTTCATTCTACACGACTTCAATCTGCACTTCATTCTACACTTCATTGCACACTACTTCATTCTATACTTCATTCTCCACTTCATTCAGCACTTCATTCTACACTACTTGATTCTAGACTTCATTCTACACTTCATTCTATACTTCATTCTACACTTCTTCATTCTGCACTTCATTCTACACTTCTTCATTCTACACTTCATTCTACACTTCATTCTACAATTTATTCTACACTGCTTCGTGCTACACTTCATTCTACACTTCATTCTACACTTCATTCCACACTTCATTCCATTCTACTTCATTCTCCACTTCATTCTACACTTCATTCGACACTTCTTCATTTTGCACTTCTTTCTACACGAGTTCATTCTACCCTTCATTCTGCACTTCATTCTACACTTCATTCTGCACTTCATTCCACACCACTTAATTCTATACTTCATTCTCCACTTCTTTCTAAACCTCATTCTATACTACATTCCTCACTTCATTCTACATTTTATTCCACACTTCTTCATGCACTCTTCATTGTAAACTTCATTCTACAATTTATTCTACACTGCTTCATGCTACACTTCATTCTACACTTCATTCAACAATTCATTCTACACTCCGTCATTCTTCACTTCATTCTACACTTCTTCATTCGACACTTCATTCTACAATTTATTCCACACTGCTTTATGCTACACTTCATTCTACACTTCATTCTACACTTCATTCTACACTTCTTCATTCCACACTTCATTCGACACTTCATTCTACAATTTATTCTACACTGCTTCATGCTACACTTCATTCTGCACTTCATTCTACACTACTTGATTCTAGACTTCATTCTACACTTCATTCTCCACTTCATTCTACAATACTTCATTCTATACTTCATTCTGCACTTCATTCTACACTTCATTCCACACTTCATTCGACACTTCATTCTACTGTTCTTCATTCTAAACTTCATTCTATACTTCATTCCTCACTTCATTCTATATTTTATTCTACACTTCTTCATGCTACTCTTCATTCTACACTACTTCATTCGACACTTCATTCTACATTTCATTCTACACTTCTTCATTCTACACTTCATTTTACACTTCTTCATTCTGCACTTCAGTCTACACTTTATTCTACACTGCTTCATTATACACTTCATTCTACACTTCTTCATTCTACACTTCATTTTACATTTCTTCATTCCACACTTTATTCTACACTTCATTCTACACTTCTTCATTATACACTTCATTCTACACTTCTTCATCTGCACTTCATTCGACACTTCAAACAACATTTTATTCTACACTGCTTCATGCTGTACTTCATTCTACACTTCATTCAACACTTCATTCTGCACTTCTTCATTCGACACTTCATTCTACAATTTATTCCACACTGCATCATGCTACGCTTCATTCTACACTTCATTCTACACTTCATTCTATACTTCATTCTACACTTCTTCATTCCACACTTCATTCTAAACTTCATTCTACAATTTATTCTACACTGCTTCATGCTACACTTCATTCTACACTTCATTCTATACTTCGTTCCACACTTCATTCCACTCTACTTCATTCTACACTTCATTCTGCACTTCATTCTACACTACTTCATTCTACACTTATTTCCACACGACTTCATTCTACACTTCATTCTACACTTCGTTCTACACTACTTCATTCTACACTTAATTCGACACTTCATTCTACACCTCATTCTACACTTCATTCTGCGCTTCATTCTCCACTTAATTCTCCACTTCATTCCACACTACTTCATTCTACACTTCCTTCTACCCTTCAATTTACACTTCTTCATTCTATACTTAATTCTCCACTTCATTCTGCTCTTCATTCTTCACTACTTGATTCTACACTTCATTCTACATTTCATTCTGCACTTCATTCTACTGTTCATTCTACACTTCATTCTGCACTACTTCATTCCACACTTCATTCGACACTTCATTCTGCAGTTCATTCTACATTACTTCATTCTGCATTTCATTCTCCACTTCTTCATTCTGCACTTCATTCTACACGTCATTCTACACCTCATTCTGCACTACTTCATTCTACACTTCATTCCACACTTCATTCGACACTTCATTCGACTGTTCTTCTTTCTAAACTTCATTCTATACTTCATTCCTCACTTCATTCTACATTTTATTCTACACTTCTTCATGCTACTCTTCATTCTACACTTCATTCTACACTACTTCATTCTACACTTCATTTTACACTTCAATCTACACTTCTTCATTCTACCCTTCATTCTACAATTCATTCTGCACTTTATTCTACACTTCATTCCACACTACTTCATTCTATACTTCATTCTCCACTTCATTCTGCACTTCATTCTACACGACTTGATTCGTGACTTCATTCTACACTTCCTTCTACACTTCATTCTCCTCTTCATTCATCACTACTTTATTCTACACTACTTCATTCTACACTTCATTCTACACTAGTTCACTCTACCCTTCATTTTACACTTCATTCTAAACTTCATTCTACACGACTTCATTCTGCACTTCATTCTACACTTCATTGCACACTACTTCATTCTATACTTCATTCTCCACTTCATTCTGCACTTCATTCTACACTACTTGATTCTAGACTTCATTCTACACTTCATTCTACACTTCATTCTACACTTCTTCATTCTGCACTTCATTCTACACTTCATTCTACACGACTTCATTCTGCACTTCATTCTACACTTCATTGCACACTACTTCATTCTATACTTCATTCTCCACTTCATTCTGCACTTCATTCTACACTACTTGATGCTAGACTTCATTCTACACTTCATTCTACACTTCATTCTGCACTTCTTCATTCTGCACTTCATTCTAAACTTCATTCTACAATTTATTCTACACTGCTTCATGCTACACTTCATTCTACACTTCATTCTACACTTCATTCCACATTTCATTCCACTCTACTTCATTCTACACTTCATTCTAAACTACTTCATTCTACACGTCATTCTACACTTCATTCCTCACGTCACTCTCCACTTTATTCTGTACTTCTTCATGCTACTCTTCATTCTACACTTCATGCTACACTTCATTCTATAATTCATTTTATACTACTTCATTCTATACTTCATTCTACACATCATTCTACACTTCTTCATTCTACACTTCATTTTACACTTCTTCATTCTGCACTTCATTCTACACTTTATTCTACACTGCTTCATGCTACACTTCATTTTACATTACTTCATTCCGCACTTTATTCTACACTTCATTCTACACTTCTTCATTATATACTTCATTCTACACTTCTTCATCTACACTTCATTCTACACTTCAAACAACATTTTATTCTACACTGCTTCATGCTGCACTTCATTGTACACTTCATTCAACAATTCATTCTACACTTCTTCATTCTTCACTTCATTCTACACTTCTTAATTCGACACTTCATTCTACATTTTATTCCACACTGCTTCATGCTACACTTCATTCTACACTTCATTCTACACTTCATTCTACACTTCTTCATTCCACACTTCATTCGACACTTCATTCTACAATTTATTCTACACTGCTTCATACTACACTTCATTCTACACATCATTCTATACTTCATTCCACACTTCATTCCAATTTAATTCATTCTACACTTCATTCTGCACTTCATTCTACACTACTTCATTCCACACTTCTTTCCACACGACTTCATTCTACACTTCATTCTACACGTCATTCTACACTACTTCATTCTAAACTTAATTCGACACTTAATTCTACACCTCATTCTGCACTTCATTATGCGCTTCATTCTCCACTTCATTCTCCACTTCATTCTGCACTACTTCATTCTACACTTCAATCTACACTTCTTCATTCTATACTTCATTCTCCACTTCATTCTGCACTTCATTCTCCACTACTTGATTCTACACTTCATTCTACACTTCATTCTGCACTTCATTCTACTGTTCATTCTACACTTCATTCTGCACTACTTCATTCCACACTTCATTCGACACGTCATTCTGCAGTTCATTCTCCATTACTTCATTCTGCACTTCATTCTCCACTTCATTCTATACCTCATTCTGCACTACTTCATTCTACACTTCATTCCACACTTCGGTCGACACTTCATTCGACTGTTCTTCTTTCTAAACCTCATTCTATACTTCATTCCTCACTTCATTCTACATTTTATTCTACACTTCTTCATGCTACTCTTCGTTCTGCACTTCATTCTACACTACTTCTTTCTACACGTCATTCTACACTTCAATCTACACTTCTTCATTCCACACTTCATTCTGCACGAGTTCATTCTACCCTTCATTCTACACTTCATTCTGCACTTTATTCTACACTTCATTCCACACTACTTCATTCTATACTTCATTCTCCACTTCATTCTGCACTTCATTCTCCTCTTCATTCTACACTACTTTATTCGACACTACTTCATTCTGCACTTCATTCTACACTAGTTCATTCTACCCTTCATTTTACACTTCATTCTACACTTCATTCTACACGACTTCATTCTGCACTTCATTCTACACTTCATTCTGCACTTCATCATTCTGCACTTCATTCTAAACTTCATTCTACGATTTATTCTACACTGCCTCATGCTACACTTCATTCTACAGTTCATTCTACACTTCATTCCACACTTCATTCCACTCTACTTCATTCTACACTTCATTCTACACTTCATTCTATAATACTTCATTCTACACTTCATTCTACAATTCATTCGACACTTCTTCATTCTACACTTCATTCTACACGAGTTAATTCTACCCTTCATTCTACACTTCATTCTACACTTCATTCTGCACTTCATTCCACACCACTTCATTCTATACTTCATTCTCCACTTCATTCTGCACTTCATTCTACACTACTTGATGCTAGACTTCATTCTACACTTCATTCTACTCTTCATTCTACAATTCATTCTACACTACTTCATTCTACACTTCATTCTACTCTTCATTCTACACCACATTCTGCACTACTTCATTCTACACTTCATTCCACACTTCATTCGACACTTCATTCTACTCTTCTTCATTCGAAACTTCATTCTATACTTCATTCCTCACTTCATTCTACACTTTATTCTGTACTTCTTCATGCTACTCTTCATGCTACACTTCATACTACACTTCATTCTATAATTCATTCTACAATTCAATCTACACTTCTTCATTCTACACTTCATTCTGCACGAGTTCATTCTACCCTTCATTCTACACTTCATTCTGCACTTTATTCTACACTTCATTCCACACTACTTCATTCTATACTTCATTCTCCACTTCATTCTGCACTTCATTCCACACGACTTGATTCTGGACTTCATTCTACAATTCATTCTACACTTCATTCTCCTCTTCATTCTACACTACTTTATTCGACACGACTTCATTCTACACTTCATTCTACACTAGTTCATTCAACCCTTCATTCTACATTTCATTCTCCATTTCATTCTACACGACTTCAATCTGCACTTCATTCTACACTTCATTGCACATTACTTCATTCTATACTTCATTCTGCACTTCATTCTGCACTTCATTCTACACGACTTGATTCTAGACTTCATTCTACACTTCATTCTACACTTCATTCTACACTTCTTCATTTTACACTTCATTCCACACTTCTTCATCTTCACTTCATTCTACATTTCAAACAACATTTTATTCTACACTGCTTCATGCTGCACTTCATTCTACACTTCATTCAACAATTCATTCTACACTTCTTCATTCTTCACTTCATTCTACACTTCTTCATTCTTCACTTCATTCTACACTTCTTAATTCGACACTTCATTCTACATTTTATTCCACACTGCTTCATGCTACACTTCATTCTACACTTCATTCTACACTTCATTCTACACTTCATTCTACACTTCTTCATTCCACACTTCATTCGACACTTCATTCTACAATTTATTCTACACTGCTTCATGCTACACTTCATTCTACATTTCATTCTATACTTCATTCCACACTTCATTCCACTTTACTTCATTCTACACTTCATTCTGCACTTCATTCTCCACTACTTCATTCTACACTTCTTTCCACACGACTTCATTCTGCACTTCATTCTACACTTCATTCTACACTACTTCATTCTAAACTTATTTCGACACTTCATTCTACACCTCATTCTACACTTCATTCTGCGCTTCATTCTCCACTTCATTCTCCACTTCATTCTGCACTACTTCATTCTACACTTCGTTCTACACTTCAATCTACACTTCTTCATTCTATACTTCATTCTCCACTTCATTCTGCACTTCATTCTTCACTACTTGATTCTACACTTCATTCTACACTTCATTCTGCACATCATTCTACTGTTCATTCTACACTTCATTCTGCACTACTTCATTCCACACTTCATTCGACACTTCATTCTGCAGTTCATTCTCCATTACTTCATTCTGCACTTCATTCTCCACTTCATTCTATACCTCATTCTGCACTACTTCATTCTACACTTCATTCCAAACTTCGGTCGAAACTTCATTCGACTGTTCTTCTTTCGAAACGTCATTCTATACTTCATTCCTCACTTCATTCTACATTTTATTCTACACGTCTTCATGCTTCTCTTCGTTCTACACTTCATTCTACACTACTTCATTCTACACGTCATTCTACACTTCAATCTACACTTCTTCATTCCACACTTCATTCTGCACGAGTTCATTCTACCCTTCATTCTATACTTCATTCTCCACTTCATTCTGCACTTCATTCCACACGACTTGATTCTAGACTGCAATCTACACTTCATTCTACACTTCATTCTCCTCTTCAGTCTACACTACTTTATTCGACACTACTTCATTCTACACTTCATTCTACAAGACTTCATTCTACACTTCATCCTACACTTCATTGCACACGACTTCATTCTATACTTCATTCTCCACATCATTCTGCACTTCATTCTACACTACTTGATGCTAGATTTCATTCTACACTTCATTCTACACTTCATTCTGCACTTCTTCATTCTGCACTTCATTCTAAACTTCATTCTACAATTTATTCTACACTGCTTCATGCTACACTTCATTCTACACTTCATTCTACACTTCATTCTACACTTCATTCCACTCTACTTCATTCTACACTTCATTCTACACTTCATTCTAAACTACTTCATTCTACACGTCATTCTACACTTCAATCTACACTTCTTCATTCTACACTTCATTCTACACTTCATTCCTCACTTCATTCTACACTTTATTCTGTACTTCTTCATGCTACTCTCCATTCTACACTTCATGCTACACTTCATTCTATAATTCATTTTATACTACTTCATTCTACACTTCATTCTACACTTCATTCTACACTTCTTCATTCTACACTTCATTTTACACTTCTTCATTCTGCACTTCATTCTACACTTTATTCTACACTGCTTCATGCTACACTTCATTTTACATTACTTCATTCCGCACTTTATTCTACACTTCATTCTACACTTCATTCTACACTTCTTCATTATACACTTCATTCCACACTTCTTCATCTACACTTCATTCTACACTTCAAACAACATTTTATTCTACACTGCTTCATGCTGCACTTCATTCTACACTTCATTCAACAATTCATTCTACACTTCTTCATTCTTCACTTCATTCTACACTTCTTAATTCGACACTTCATTCTAAATTTTATTCCACACTGCTTCATGCTACACTTCATTCTACACTTCATTCTACACTTCATTCTACACATCATTCTACACTTCTTCATTCCACACTTCATTCGACACTCCATTCTACCATTTATTCTACACTGCTTCATGCTACACTTCATTCTACATTTCATTCTATACTTCATTCCACACTTCATTCCACTTTACTTCATTCTACACTTCATTTGCACTTCATTCTCCACTACTTCATTCTACACTTCTTTCCACACGACTTCATTCTGCACTTCATTCTACACTTCATTCTGCACTACTTCATTCTAAACTTATTTCGACACTTCATTCTGCACCTCATTCTTCACTATTTGATTCTACACTTCATTCTACACTTCATTCTGCACATCATTCTACTGTTCATTCTACACTTCATTCTGCACTACTTCATTCCACACTTCATTCGACACTTCATTCTGCAGTTCATTCTCCATTACTTCATTCTGCACTTCATTCTCCACTTCATTCTATACCTCATTCTGCACTACTTCATTCTACACTTCATTTCAAACTTCGGTCGAAACTTCATTCGACTGTTTTTCTTTCTAAACGTCATTCTATACTTCATTCCTCACTTCATTCTACATTTTATTCTACACGTCTTCATGCTACTCTTCGTTCTACACTTCATTCTACACTACTTCATTCTACACGTCATTCTACACTTCAATCTACACTTCTTCATTCCACACTTCATTCTGCACGAGTTCATTCTACCCTTCATTCTATACTTCATTCTCCACTTCATTCTGCACTTCATTCCACACGACTTGATTCTAGACTGCAATCTACACTTCATTCTACACTTCATTCTCCTCTTCAGTCTACACTACTTTATTCGACACTACTTCATTCTACACTTCATTCTACAAGACTTCATTCTGCACTTCATCCTACACTTCATTGCACACGACGTCATTCTATACTTCATTCTCCACTTCATTCTGCACTTCATTCTACACTACTTGATGCTAGACTTCATTCTACACTTCATTCTACACTTCATTCTGCACTTCTTCATTCTGCACTTCATTCTAAACTTCATTCTACAATTTATTCTGCACTGCTTCATGCTACACTTCATTCTACACTTCATTCTACACTTCATTCCACACTTCATTCCACTCTACTTCATTCTACACTTCATTCTACACTTCATTCTAAACTACTTCATTCTACACGTCATTCTACACTTCAATCTACACTTCTTCATTCTACACTTCATTCTACACTTCATTCTGCACTCCATTCAACACTTTATTCTACACGTCATTCTAAACTACTTCATTCTACACGTCATTCTACACTTCAATCTGCACTTCTTCATTCTACACTTCATTCTACACTTCATTCCTCACTTCATTCTACACTTTATTCTGTACTTCTTCATGCTACTCTCCATTCTACACTTCATGCTACACTTCATTCTATAATTCATTTTATACTACTTCATTCTACACTTCATTCTACACTTCATTCTACACTTCTTCATTCTCCACTTCATTTTACACTTCTTCATTCTGCACTTCATTCTACACTTTATTCTACACTGCTTCATGCTACACTTCATTTTACATTACTTCATTCCGCACTTTATTCTACACTTCATTCTACACTTCTTCATTCTACACTTCATTCTACACTTCTTCATCTACACTTCATTCTACACTTCAAACAACATTTTATTCTACACTGCTTCATGCTGCACTTCATTCTACACTTCATTCAACAATTCATTCTACACTTCTTCATTCTTCACTTCATTCTACACTTCTTAATTCGACACTTCATTCTACATTTTATTCCACACTGCATCATGCTACATTTCATTCTACACTTCATTCTACACTTCATTCTACAATTTATTCTACACTGCTTCATGCTACACTTCATTTTACATTAATTCATTCCGCACTTTATTCTACACTTCATTCTACACTTCTTCATTATACACTTCATTCTACACTTCTTCATCTACACTTCATTCTACACTTCAAACAACATTTTATTCTACACTGCTTCATGCTGCACTTCATTCTACACTTCATTCAACAATTCATTGCACTTCTTCATTCTTCACTTCTTCTACACTTCTTAATTCGAAACTTCATTCTACATTTTATTCCACACTGCTTCATGCTACACTTCATTCTACACTTCATTCTCCTCTTCATTCTACACTACTTTATTCGACACTACTTCATTCTACACTTTATTCTACACTAGTTCATTCAACCCTTCATTCTACACTTCATTCTACACTTCATTCTACACGACTTCAATCTGCACTTCATTCTACACTTCATTGCACACTACTTCATTCTATACTTCATTCTCCACTTCATTCTGCACTTCATTCTACACTACTTGATTCTACACTTCATTCTACACTTCATTCTGCACTTCATCATCCTGCACTTCATTCTAAACTTCATTCTACAATTTATTCTACACTGCTTCATGCTACACTTCATTCTACACTTCATTCTACACTTCATTCCACACTTCATTCCACTCTACTTCATTCTACACTTCATTCTACACTTCATTCTATAATACTTCATTCTACACTTCATTCTGCACTTCATTCGACACTTCTTCATTCTACACTTCATTCTACACGAGTTCATTCTACCCTTCATTCTACACTTCATTCTGCACTTCATTCCACACCACTTCATTCTATACTTCATTCTCCACTTTATTCTGCACTTCATTCTACACTACTTGATGCTAGACTTCATTCTACACTTCATTCTACTCTTCATTCTACACTTCATTCTACACTACTTCATTCTACACTTCATTCTACTCTTCATTCTACACCACATTCTGCACTACTTCATTCTACACTTCATTCCACACTTCATTCGACACTTTATTCTACTCTTCTTCATTCGAAACTTCATTCTATACTTCATTCCTCACTTCATTCTACACGTTATTCTGTACTTCTTCATGCTACTCTTCATTCTACACTTCATACTACACTTCATTCTATAATTCATTCTACACTCCAATCTACACTTCTTCATTCTACACTTCATTCTGCACGAGTTCATTCTACCCTTCATTCTACACTTCATTCTGCACTTTATTCTACACTTCATTCCACACTACTTCATTTTATACTTCATTCTCCACTTCATTCTGCACTTCATTCCACACGACTCGATTCTGGACTTCATTCTACAATTCATTCTACACTTCATTCTCCTCTTCATTCTACACTACTTTATTCGACACTACTTCATTCTACACTTCATTCTACACTAGTTCATTCAACCCTTCATTCTACATTTCATTCTCCACTTCATTCTACACGACGTCAATCTGCACTTCATTCTACACTTCATTGCACATTACTTCATTCTATACTTCATTCTGCACTTCATTCTGCACTTCATTCTACACGACTTGATTCTAGACTTCATTCTACACTTCATTCTACACTTCATTCTACACTTCTTCATTATACACTTCATTCTACACTTCTTCGTCTACACTTCCATTCTACACTTCAAACAACATTTTATTCTACACTGCTTCATGCTGCACTTCATTCTACACTTCATTCAACAATTCATTCTACACTTCTTCATTCTTCACTTCATTCTACAATTCTTAATTCGACACTTCATTCTACATTTTATTCCACACTGCTTCATGCTACACTTCATTCTACACTTCATTCTACACTTCATTCTACACTTCATTCTACACTTCTTCATTCCACACTTCATTCGACACTTCATTCTACAATTTATTCTACACTTCTTCATGCTACACTTCATTCTACATTTCATTCTATACTTCATTCCACACTTCATTCCACTTTACTTCATTCTACACTTCATTCTGCACTTCATTCTCCACTACTTCATTCTACACTTCTTTCCACACGACTTCATTCTGCACTTCATTCTACACTTCATTCTACACTACTTCATTCTAAACTTATTTCGACACTTCATTCTACACCTCATTCTACACTTCATTCTGCGCTTCATTCTCCACTTCATTCTCCACTTCATTCTGCACTACTTCATTCTACACTTCATTCTACACTTCAATCTACACTTCTTCATTCTATACTTCATTCTCCACTTCATTCTGCACTTCATTCTTCACTACTTGATTCTACACTTCATTCTACACTTCATTCTGCACATCATTCTACTGTTCATTCTACACTTCATTCTGCACTACTTCATTCCACACTTCATTCGACACTTCATTCTGCAGTTCATTCTCCATTACTTCATTCTGCACTTCATTCTCCACTTCATTCTATATCTCATTCTGCACTACTTCATTCTACACTTCATTCCAAACTTCGGTCGAAACTTCATTCGACTGTTCTTCTTTCTAAACGTCATTCTATACTTCATTCCTCACTTCATTCTACATTTTATTCTTCACGTCTTCATGCTACTCTTCGTTCTACACTTCATTCTACACTATTGCATTCTACACGTCATTCTACACTTCAATCTACACTTCTTCATTGCACACTTCATTCTGCACGATATCATTCTACCCTTCATTCTATACTTCATTCTCCACTTCAATCTGCACTTCATTCCACACGACTTGATTCGAGACTGCAATCTACACTTCATTCTACACTTCATTCTCCTCTTCATTCTACACTACTTTATTCGACACTACTTCATTCTACACTTCATTCTACACTAGTTCATTCTACCGTTCATTCTACACTTCATTCTACACTTCCTTCTGCACTTCTTCATTCTGCACTTCATTCTAAACTTCATTCCACACTTCATTCCACTCTACTTCATTCTACACTTCATTCTACACTTCATTCCTCACTTCATTCTACACTTTATTCTGTACTTCTTCATGCTACTCTTCATTCTACACTTCATGCTACACTTCATTCTTTAATTAATTTTATACTACTTCATTCTATACTTCATTCTACACTTCATTCTACACTTCTTCATTCTACACTTCATTCTACACTTCTTAATTCGACACTTCATTCTACATTTTATTCCACACTGCTTCATGCTTCACTTCATTCTACACTTCATTCTACACTTCATTCTACACTTCTTCATTCCACACTTCATTCGACACTTCATTCTACAATTTATTCTACACTGCTTCATGCTGCACTTAATTTTACATTACTTCATTCCGCACTTTATTCTACACTTCATTCTACACTTGTTCATTATACACTTCATTCTACACTTCTTCATCTACACTTCATTCTACACTTCAAACAACATTTTATTCTACACTGCTTCATGCTGCACTTCATTCCACACTTCATTCAACAATTCATTGCACTTCTTCATTCTTCACTTCATTCTACACTTCTTAATTCGACACTTCATTCTACATTTTATTCCACACTGCTTCATGCTACACTTCATTCTACACTTCATTCTACACTTCATTCTACACTTCTTCATTCCACACTTCATTCGACACTTCATTCTACAATTTATTCTACACTGCTTCATGCTACACTTCATTCTACAATTCATTCTATACTTCATTCCACACTTCATTCCAATTTACTTCATTCTACACTTCATACTGCACTTCATTCTACACTACTTCATTCTACACTTCTTTCCACACGACTTCATTCTACACTTCATTCTACACTACTTCATTCTAAACTTAATTAGACACTTCATTCTACACCTCATTCTACACTTCATTCTGCGCTTCATTCTCCACTTTATTCTCCACTTCATTCTGCACTACTTCATTCTACACTTCATTCTACACTTCAATCTACACTTCTTCATTCTATACTTCATTCTCCACTTCATTCTGCACTTCATTCTTCACTACTTGATTCTACACTTCATTCTACACTTCATTCTGCACTTCATTCTACTGTTCATTCTACGCTTCATTCTGCACTACTTCATTCCACACTTCATTCGACACTTCATTCTGCAGTTCATTCTACATTACTTCATTCTGCACTTCATTCTCCACTTCATTCTATACCTCATTCTGCACTACTTCATTCTACACTTCATTCCACACTTCGGTCGACACTTCATTCGACTGTTCTTCTTTCTAAACCTCATTCTATACTTCATTCCTCACTTCATTCTACATTTTATTCTAAACTTCTTCATGCTACCCTTCGTTCTACACTTCATTCTACACTACTTCATTGTATACGTCATTCTACACTTCAATCTACACTTCTTCATTCCACACTTCATTCTGCACGAGTTCATTCTACCCTTCATTCTACACTTCATTCTGCACTTTATTCTACACTTCATTCTACACTACTTCATTCTATACTTCATTCTCCACTTCATTCTGCACTTCATTCCACACGACTTGATTCTAGACTTCAATCTACACTTCATTCTACACTTCATTTCCCTCTTCATTCTACACTAATTTATTCGACACTACTTTATTCTACACTTCATTCTACACTAGTTCATTCTACCCTTCATTTTACACTTTATTCTACACTTCATTCTACACTTCATTGCACACTACTTCATTCTATACTTCATTCTCCACTTCATTCTGCACTTCATTCTACACTACTTGATGCTAGACTTCATTCTACACTTCATTCTACACTTCAATTCTGCACTTCATCATTCTGCACTTCATTCTAAACTTCATTCTACAATTTATTATACACTGCTTCATGCTACACTTCATTCTACACTTCATTCTGCACTTCATTCCACACTTCATTCCACTCTACTTCATTCTACACTTCATTCTACACTTCATTCGAGAATACTTCATTCTACACTTCATTCTGCACTTCATTCGACACTTCTTCATTCTACACTTCATTCTACACGACTTCATTCTGCCCTTTACTCTACACTTCATTCTACACTTCATTCTGCACTTAATTCCACACCACTTCATTCTATACTTCATTCTCCACTTCATTCTGCACTTCATTCTACACTACTTGATGCTAGACTTCATTCTACACTTCATGCTACACTTCATTCTACTCTTCATTCTACACTTCATTCTACACTACTTCATTCTACACTTCATTCTACTCTTCATTCTACACCACATTCTGCACTACTTCATTCTACACTTCATTCCACACTTCATTCGACACTTCATTCAACTCTTCTTCATTCTAAACTTTATTCTATACTTCATTCCTCACTTCATTCTACACTTTATTCTGTACTTCTTCATGCTACTCTTCATTCTACACTTCATACTACACTTCATTCTATAATTCATTCTACACTTCAATCTACACTTCTTCATTCTACACTTCATTCTGCACGAGTTCATTCTACCCTTCATTCTACACTTCATTCTGCACTTTATTCTACACTTCATTCCACACTACTTCATTCTATACTTCATTCTCCACTTCATTCTGCACTTCATTCCACACGACTTGATTCTGGACTTCATTCTACAATTCATTCTACACTTCATTCTCCTCTTCATTCTACACTACTTTATTCGACACTACTTCATTCTACACTTCATTCTACACTTCAATCTACATTTCTTCATTCTACACTTCATTCTACACGACTTCAATCTGCACTTCATTCTACACTTCATTGCACATTACTTCATTCTATACTTCATTCTGCACTTCATTCTGCACTTCATTCTACACTACTTGATTCGAGACTTCATTCTACACTTCATTCTACACTTCATTCTACACTTCTTCATTCTACACTTCATTCTATACTACATTCCACACTTCATTCCACTTTACTTCATTCTACACTTCATTCTACACTTCATGCTACACTTCATTCTATAATTTATGTTATACTACTTCATTCTACACTTCATTTTACACTTCATTCCACATTTCATTCGACACTTCATTCGACTGTTCTTCATTCTAAACTTCATTCTACACTTCATTCTGCACTACTGCATTCTGCACTTCATTCTACACTTCATTCTAAACCTCATTCTGCACTACTTCATTCTACACTTCATTCCACACTTCATTCGACACTTCATTCGACTGTTCTTCTTTGTAAACGTCATTCTATACTTCATTCCTTCCTTCATTCTACATTTTATTCTACACTTCTTCATGCTACTCTTCAGTCTACAATTCATTCTACACTACTTCATTCTACACTTCATTCTACACTTCAATCTACATTTCTTCATTCTACACTTCATTCTGCACGAGTTCATTCTACCCTTCATTCTACACTTCATTCTGCACTTTATTCTACACTTCATTCCACACTACTTCATTCTATACTTCATTCTCCACTTCTTTCTGCACTTCATTCCACACGACTTGATTCTGGACTTCATTCTACAATTCATTCTACACTTCATTCTCCTCTTCATTCTACACTACTTTATTCGACACTACTTCATTCTACACTTCATTCTACACTAGTTCATTCAACCCTTCATTCTACACTTCATTCTACACTTCATTCTACACGACTTCAATCTGCACTTCATTCTACACTTCATTGCACGTTACTTCATTCTATACTTCATTCTACACTTCATTCTGCACTTCATTCTACACGACTTGATTCTAGACTTCATTCTACACTTCATTCTACACGTCATTCTACACTTCTTCATTCTACACTTCATTCTGCACTTCATTCCACACTACTTCATTCTACACTTCTTTCTACACGACTTCATTCTGCACTTCATTCTACACTTCATTCAACGCTACTTCATTCTACACTTAATTCGACACTTCATTCTACACCTCATTCTACACTTCATTCTGCGCTTCATTCTCCACTTCATTCTGCACTTCATTCTTCACTACTTGATACTACACTTCATTCTACACTTCATTCTGCACTACTTCATTCCACAATTCATTCGACACTTCATTCGACACATCATTCGACTGTTCTTCTTTCTAAACCTCATTCTATACTTCATTCCTCACTTCATTCTACATTTTATTCAAAATTTCTTCATGCTACTCTTCATTCTACACTTCATTCTAAACTACTTTATTCTACACGTCATTCTACACTTCAATCTACACTTCTTCATTCTACACTTCATTCTGCACGAGTTCATTCTACCCTTCATTCTACACTTCATTCTGCACTTTATTCTACACTTCATTCCACACTACATTCTATGCTTCATTCTCCACTTCATTCTGCACTTCATTCCACTCGACGATTCTAGACTTCAATCTACACTTCAGTCTACACTTCATTCTCCTCTTCATTCTACACTACTTTATTCGACACAACTTCATTCTACACTTCATTCCACACTACTTCATTCTACCCTTTATTTTACACTTCATTCTACACTTCATTCTACACGACTTCATTCTGCACTTCATTCTACACTTGTTGCACATATTACATTCTATACTTCATTCTCCACTTCATTCTACACTTCATTCTACACTTCTTCATTCTGCACTTCATTCTAAACTGCATTCTACAATTTATTCTACACTGCTTCATGCTACACTTCATTCTACACTTCATTCCACTCTACTTCATTCTACACTTCATTCTACACTTCATTCTATAATACTTCATTCTACAATTCATTCTACACTTCATTCTCCTCTTCATTCTACACTACTTTATTCGACACTACTTCATTCTACACTTCATTCCACTCTACTTCATTCTACACTTCATTCTACACTTCATTCTATAATACTTCATTCTACAATTCATTCTACACTTCATTCTCCTCTTCATTCTACACTACTTTATTCGACACTACTTCATTCTACACTTTATTCTACACTAGTTCATTCAACCCTTCATTCGACACTTCATTCTACACTTCATTCTACACGACTTCAATCTGCACTTCATTCTACACTTCATTGCACACTACTTCATTCTATACTTCATTCTCCACTTCATTCTGCACTTCATTCTACACTACTTGATTCTAGACTTCATTCTGCACTTCATTCTGCACTTCATTCTACACTTCTTCATTCTGCACTTCATTCTACACTTCTTCATTCTACACTTCATTCTACACTTCATTCTACAATTTATTCTACACTGCTTCGTGCTACCCTTCATTCTACACTTCATTCTACACTTCATTCGACACTTCTTCTTTCTGCACTTCATTCTACACGAGTTCATTCTACCCTTCATTCCACACTTCATTCTACACTTCATTCTGCACTTCATTCCACACCACTTCATTCTATACTTCATTCTCCACTTCATTCTGCACTTCATTCTACACTACTTGATGCTAGACTTCAGTCTACACTTCATTCTACACTTCATTCTTCACTTCATTCTACACCACATTCTGCACTACTTCATTCTACACTTCATTCCACACTTCGTTCGACACTTCATTCTACTCTTCTTCATTCTAAACTTCATTCTACACTTCATTCCTCACTTCATTCAACACTTTATTCTGTACTTCTTCATGCTACACTTCATTCTACACTTCATGCTACACTTCATTCTATAATTCATTTTATACTACTTCATTCTACACTTCATTCTGCACTTCATTCCACACTTCATTCGACACTTCATTCCACTGTTCTTCATTCTAAACTTGATTCTATACTTCATTCCTCACTTCATTCTACATTTTATTCTACACTTCTTCATGCTACTCTTCATTCTACACTACTTCATTCTACACTTCATTCTACACTTCATTCTACACTTCTTCATTCTACACTTCATTTTACACTTCTTCATTCTGCACTTCATTCTATACTTTATTCTACACTGCTTCATGCTACACTTCATTTTGCATTACTTCATTCCACACTTTATTCTGCACTTCATTCTACACTTCAAACAACATTTTATTCTACACTGCTTCATGCTGCATTTCATTTTACACTTCATTCAACACTTCATTCTACACTTCTTCATTAGACACTCATTCTACAATATAATCAACACTGCTGTATGCTACATTTCATTCTACACTTCATTCTACACTTCATTCTACAATTCTTCATTCCACACTTCATTCTACACTTCATTCTACAATTTATTCTACACTGCTTCATGCTACACTTCATTCTATACTTCATTCTATACTTCATTCCACACTTCATTCCACTCTACTTCATTCTACACTTCATTCTGCACTTCATTGCACACTACTTCATTCTACACTTCTTTATACACGTCTTCATTCTTCACTTCATTCTACACTTCATTCTACACGACTTCATTCTACATTTAATTCTGCGCTTCATTCTCCACTTCATTCTCCACTTCATTCTGCACTACTTCATTCTATACTTCATTCTACACTTCAATCTACACTTCATTCTGCACTTCATTCTACTGTTCATTCTACACTTCATTCTGCACTTCATTCTACTGTTCATTCTACACTTCATTCTGCACTTCATTCTACTGTTCATTCTATACTTCATTCTGCACTTCATTCCACACGACTTGATTCTAGACTTCATTCTACACTTCATTCTACACTTCATTCTCCACTTCATTCTACACTACTTCATTCTGCACTTCATTCTCCACTTCATTCTACACCTCATTCTGCACTACTTCATTCTACACTTCATTCCACACTTCATTCGACACTTCATTCGACTGTTCTTCTTTCTAAACCTCATTCTATACTTCATTCCTCACTTCATTCTACATTTCATTCTACACTTCATTCCACACATCATTCGACACTTCATTCGACTGTTCTTCATTCCAAACTTCATTCTATACTTCATTCCTCACTTCATTCTACATTTTATTCTACACTTCTTCATGCTACTCTTCATTCTACACTACTTCATTCTACACTTCATTCTACACTTCATTCTACACTTCTTCATTCTACACTTCATTTTACACTTCTTCATTCTGCACTTCATTCTACACTTTATTCTACACTGCTTCATGCTACACTTCATTTTACATTACTTCATTCCACACTTTATTCTACACTTCATTCTACACTTCTTCATTATACACTTCATTCTACACTTCTTCATCTACACTTCATTCTACACTTCAAACAACATTTTATTCTACACTGCTTCATGCTGCACTTCATTCTACACTTCATTCAACACTTCATTCTACAATTTATTCCACACTGCTTCATGCTACACTTCATTCTACACTTCATTCTATACTTCATTCCACACTTCATTCCACTCTACTTCATTCTACACTTCATTCTGCACTTCATTCTACACTACTTCATTCTGCACTTCTTTCTACACGACTTCATTCTACACTTCATTCGACACTTCATTCTACACTACTTCATTCTACACTTAATTCGACACTTCATTCTACACCTCATTCTACACTTCATTCTGCGCTTCATTCTCCACTTCATTCTCCACTTCATTCTGCACTACTTCATTCTACACTTCATTCTACACTTCAATCTACACTTCTTCATTCTATACTTCATTCTCCACTTCATTCTGCACTTCATTCTTCACTACTTGATTCTACACTTCATTCTACACTTCATTCTGCACTTCATTCTACTGTTCATTCTACACTTCATTCTGCACGACTTCATTCCACACTTCATTCGACACTTCATTCTGCAGTTCATTCTATATTACTTCATTCTGCACTTCATTCTCCACTTCTTCATTCTGCACTTCATTCTACACGTCATTCTACACCTCATTCTGCACTACTTCATTCTACACTTCATTCCACACTTCATTCGACACTTCATTCGACTGTTCTTCTTTCTAAACTTCATTCTATACTTCATTCCTCACTTCATTCTACATTTTATTCTACACTTCTTCATGCTACTCTTAATTCTACACTTCATCCTACACTGCTTCATTCTACACTTCATTCTACACTTCAATCTACACTTCTTTATTCTACACTTCATTCTGCACGAGTTCATTCTACTCTTCATTCTACACTTCATTCTGCACTTTATTCTACACTTCATTCCACACTACTTCATTCTATACTTCATTCTGCACTTCATTCCACACGACTTGATTCTAGACTTCATTCTACACTTCATTCTACACTTCATTCTCCTCTTCATTCTACACTAGTTTATTCGACACTACTTCATTCTACACTTCATTCTACACTCCTTCACTCAACCCTTCATTTTACACTTCATTCTACACTTCATTCTACACGACTTCATTCTGCACTTCATTCTACACTTCATTGCACACTACTTCATTCTATACTTCATTCTCCACTTCATTCTGCACTTCATTCTACATTACTTGATTCTAGACTTCATTCTACACTTCATTCTGCACTTCATTCTACAATTTATTCTGCACTGCTTCATGCTACACTTCATTCTACACTTCATTCCACACTTCATTCCACTCTACTTCATTCTACACTTCATTCTACACGAGTTCATTCTACTCTTCATTCTACACTTCATTCTACACTTCATTCTACACGACTTCAATCTGCACTTCATTCTACACTTCATTGCACATTACTTCATTCTATACTTCATTCTGCACTTCATTCTGCACTTCATTCTACACTACTTGATTCGAGACTTCATTCTACGCTTCATTCTACACTTCATTCTACACTTCTTCATTCTACACTTCATTCTATACTTCATTCCACACTTCTTTCCACTTTACTTCATTCTACACTTCATTCTGCACTTCGTTCTACACTACTTGATGCTAGACTTCATTCTACACTTCATTCTACTCTTCATTCTACACTTCATTCTACACTACTTCATTCTACACTTCATTCTACTCTTCATTCTACACCACATTCTGCACTACTTCATTCTACACTTCATTCCACACTTCATTCGACACTTCATTCTACTCTTCTTCATTCTAAACTTCATTCTATACTTCATTCCTCACTTCATTCTACACTTTATTCTGTACTTCTTCATGCTACTCTTCATTCTACACTTCATACTACACTTCATTCTATAATTCATTCTACACTTCAATCTACACTTCTTCATTCTACACTTCATTCTGCACGAGTTCATTCTACCCTTCATTCTACACATCATTCTGCACTTTACTCTACACTTCATTCCACACTACTTCATTCTATACTTCATTCTCCACTTCATTCTGCACTTCATTCCACACGACATGATTCTGGACTTCATTCTACAATTCATTCTACACTTCATTCTCCTCTTCATTCTACACTACTTTATTCGACACTACTTCATTCTACACTTCATTCTACACTAGTTCATTCAACCCTTCATTCTACACTTCATTCTACACTTCATTCTACACGACTTCAATCTGCACTTCATTCTACACTTCATTGCACATTACTTCATTCTATACTTAATTCTGCACTTCATTCTGCACTTCATTCTACACTACTTGATTCTAGACTTCATTCTACACTTCATTCTACACTTCATTCTGCACTTCTTCATTCTGCACTTCATTCTAAACTTCATTCTACAATTTATTATACACAGCTTCATTCTACACTACATTCTACACTTCATTCTACACTTCATTCCACACTTCATTCCACTCTACTTCATTCTACACTTCATTCTACACTTCATTCTATAATACTTCATTCTACACTTCATTCTACACTTCATTCGACACTTCTTCATTCTACACTTCATTCTACACGAGTTCATTCTACCCTTCATCTACACTTCATTCTACACTTCATTCTGCACTTCATTCCACACCACTTCATTCTATACTTCATTCTCCACTTCATTCTGCACTTCATTCTACACTACTTTATGCTAGACTTCATTCTACACTTCATTCTACACTTCATTCTACTCTTCGTTCTACACTTCATTCTACACTACTTCATTCTACACTTCATTCTACTCTTCATTCTACACCACATTCTGCACTACTTCATTCTACACTTCATTCCACACTTCATTCGACACTTCATTCTACTCTTCTTCATTCTAAACTTCATTCTACACTTCATTCTACACTTTATTCTGTACTTCTTCATGCTACTCTTCATTGTACACTTCATGCTACACTTCATTCTATAATTCATTTTATACTACTTCATTCTACACTTCATTTTACACTTCATTCCACATTTCATTCGACACTTCATTCTACTGTTCTTCATTCTACATTTCATTCTAAACCTCATTCTGCACTACTTCATTCCACACTTCATTCCACACTTCATTCGACACTTCATTCGACTGTTCTTCTTTCTAAACGTCATCCTATACTTCATTCCTTACTTCATTCTACATTTTATTCTACACTTCTTCATGCTACTCTTCAGTCTACACTTCATTCTACACTACTTCATTCTACACTTCATTCTACACTTCAATCTACATTTCTACATTCTACACTTCATTTTTCTCTTCATTCTACACTTCATTCTATACTACTTCATTCTACACTTCATTCTACTCTTCATTCTACACCACATTCTGCACTACTTCATTCTACACTTCATTCCACACTTCATTCGACACTTCATTCTACTCTTCTTCATTCTAAACTTCATTCTATACTTCATTCCTCACTTCATTCTACACTTTATTCTGTACTTCTTCATGCTAGTCTTCATTCTACACTTCATTCTACACTTCATTCCATCATTCATTCTACACTTCAATCTACACTTCTTCATTCTACACTTCATTCTGCACGAGTTCATTCTACCCTTCATTCTACACTTCATTCTGCACTTTATTCTACACTTCATTCCACACTACTTCATTCTATACTTCATTCTCCACTTCATTCTGCACTTCATTCCACACGACTTGATTCTGGACTTCATTCTACAATTCATTCTACACTTCATTCTCCTCTTCATTCTACACTACTTTATTCGAAACTACTTCATTCTACACTTCATTCTACACTAGTTCATTCAACCCTTCATTCTACACTTCATTCTACACTTCATTCTACACGACTTCAATCTGCACTTCATTCTACACTTCATTGCACATTACTTCATTCTATACTTCATTCTTCACTTCATTCTGCACTTCATTCTACACTACTTGATTCGAGACTTCATTCTACACTTCATTCTACACTTCATTCTACACTTCTTCATTCTACACTTCATTCTATACTTCATTCCACACTTCATTCCACTTTACTTCATTCTACACTTCATTCTGCACTTCATTCTACACTCCTTCATTCTATACTTCATTCTCCACTTCATTCTGCACTTCATTCTACACTACTTGATTCTAGACTTCATTCTACACTTCATTCTACACTTCATTCTGCACTTCTTCATTCTGCACTTCATTCTAAACTTAATTCTACAATTTATTCTACACTGCTTCATTCTACACTTCATTCTATACTTCATTCTACACTTCATTCCACACTTCATTCCACTCTACTTCATTCTACACTTCATTCTATAATACTTCATTCTACACTTCATTCTACACTTCATTCGACACTTCTTCATTCTACACTTCATTCTACACGAGTTCATTCTACGCTTCATTCTACACTTCATTCTACACTTCATTCTGCACTTCATTCCACACCACTTCATTCTATACTTCATTCCACACTTCATTCGTCACTTCATTCGACTGTTCTTCTTTCTAAACGTCATTCTATACTTCATTCCTTACTTAATTCTACATTTTATTCTACACTTCTTCATGCTACTCTTCAGTCTACACTTCATTCTACACTACTTCATTCTACACTTCATTCTACACTTCAATCTACATTTCTTCATTCTACACTTCATTCTACACGAGTTCATTCTACCCTTCATTCTACACTTCATTCTGCACTTTATTCTACACTTCATTCCACACTACTTCATTCTATACTTCATTCTCCACTTGATTCTGCACTTCATTCTACACTACTTGATGCAAGACTTCATTCTACACTTCATTCTACACTTCATTCTACTCTTCATTCTACACTTCATTCTACACTACTTCATTCTACACTTCATTCTACTCTTCATTCTACACCACATTCTGCACTACTTCATTCTACACTTCATTCCACACTTCATTCGACACTTCATTCTACTCTTCTTAATTCTAAACTTAATTCTACACTTCATTCCTCACTTCATTCTACACTTTATTCTGTACTTCTTCATGCTATTCTTCATTCTACACTTCATGCTACACTTCATTCTATAATTAATTTTATACTACTTCATTCTACACTTCATTCTACACTTCATTCCACACTTCATTCGACACTTCATTCTACTGTTCTTCATTCTAAACTTCATTCTGCACTTCATTCTGCAATACTGCATTCTGCACTTCATTCTACACTTCATTCTGAACCTCATTCTGCACTACTTCATTCTACACTTCATTCCACACTTCATTCGACACTTCATTCGACTCTTCTTCTTTCTAAACCTCATTCTATACTTCATCCTCACTTCATTCTACATTTTATTCTACACTTCTTCATGCTACTCTTCAGTCTACACTTCAATCTACACTTCATTCTACACTTCATTCTGCACGAGTTCATTCTACCCTTCATTCTACACTTCATTCTGCACTTTATTCTACACTTCATTCCACACTACTTCATTCTATACTTCATTCTCCACTTCATTCTGCACTTCATTCCACACGACTTGATTCTGGACTTCATTCTACAATTCATTCTACACTTCATTCTCCTCTTCATTCTACACTACTTTATTCGACACGACTTCATTCTACACTTCATTCTACACTAGTTCATTCAACCCTTCATTCTACATTTCATTCTCCACTTCATTCTACACGACGTCAATCTGCACTTCATTCTACACTTCATTGCACATTACTTCATTCTATACTTCATCCTGCACTTCATTCTGCACTTCATTCTACACGACTTGATTCTAGACTTCATTCTACACTTCATTCTACACTTCATTCTACACTTCATTATACACTTCATTCTACACTACTGCATTCTACACGTCATTCTACACTTCAATCTACACTTCTTCATTGCACACTTCATTCTGCACGAGTTCATTCTACCCTTCATTCTATACTTCATTCTCCACTTCAATCTGCACTTCATTCCACACGACTTGATTCGAGACTGCAATCTACACTTCATTCTACACTTCATTCTCCTCTTCATTCTACACTACTTTATTCGACACTACTTCATTCTACACTTCATTCTACACTAGTTCATTCTACCGTTCATTCTACACTTCATTCTACACTTCATTCTGCACTTCTTCATTCTGCACTTCATTCTAAACTTAATTCTACAATTTATTCTACACTGCTTCATGCTACACTTCATTCTACACTTCATTCTACACTTCATTCCACACTTCATTCCACTCTACTTTATTCTACACTTCATTCTACACTTCATTCTAAACTACTTCATTCTACACGTCATTCTACACTTCAATCTACACTTCTTCATTCTACACTTCATTCTACACTTCATTCCTCACTTCATTCTACACTTTATTCTGTACTTCTTCATGCTACTCTTCATTCTACACTTCATGCTACACTTCATTCTTTAATTAATTTTATACTACTTCATTCTATACTTCATTCTACACTTCATTCTACACTTCTTCATTCTACACTTCATTTTACACTTCTTCATTCTGCACTTCATTCTACACTTTATTCTACACTGCTTCATGCTACACTTCATTTTACATTACTTCATTCCGCACTTTATTCGACACTTCATTCTACACTTCTTCATTATACACTTCATTCTACACTTCTTCATCTACACTTCATTCTACACTTCAAACAACATTTTATTCTACACTGCTTCATGCTGCACTTCATTCTACACTTCATTCAACAATTCATTCTACACTTCTTCATTCTTCACTTCATTCTACACTTCTTAATTCGATACTTCATTCTACATTTTATTCCACACTGCTTCATGCTACACTTCATTCTACACTTCATTCTACACTTCATTCTACACTTCGTCATTCCACACTTCATTCGACACTTCATTCTACAATTTATTCTACACTGCTTCATGCTGCACTTCATTTTACATTACTTCATTCCGCACTTTATTCTACACTTCATTCTACACTTGTTCATTATACACTTCATTCTACACTTCTTCATCTACACTTCATTCTACACTTCAAACAACATTTTATTCTACACTGCTTCATGCTGCACTTCATTCTACACTTCATTCAACAATTCATTGCACTTCTTCATTCTTCACTTCATTCTACACTTCTTAATTCGACACTTCATTCTACATTTTATTCCACACTGCTTCATGCTACACTTCATTCTACACTTCATTCTACACTTCATTCTACACTTCTTCATTCCACACTTCATTCGACACTTCATTCTACAATTTATTCTACACTGCTTCATGCTACACTTCATTCTACAATTCATTCTATACTTCATTCCACACTTCATTCCAATTTACTTCATTCTACACTTCATACTGCACTTCATTCTACACTACTTCATTCTACACTTCTTTCCACACGACTTCATTCTACACTTTATTCTACACTTCATTCTACACTACTTCGTTCTAAACTTAATTAGACACTTCATTCTACACCTCATTCTACTCTTTATTCTGCGCTTCATTCTCCACTTCATTCTCCACTTCATTCTGCACTACTTCATTCTGCACTTCATTCTACACTTCAATCTACACGTCTTCATTCTATACTTCATTCTACACTTCATTCTACACTTCATTCTGCACTTCATTCTACTGTTCATTCTACACTTCATTCTGCACTACTTCATTCCACAATTCATTCGACACTTCATTCTGCAGTTCATTCTACATTACTTCATTCTGCACTTCATTCTCCACTTCATTCTATACCTCATTCTGCACTACTTCATTCTACACTAAATTTCCACACTTCGGTCGACACTTCATTCGACTGTTCTTCTGTCTAAACCTCATTCTATACTTCATTCCTCACTTCATTCTACATTTTATTCTAAACTTCTTCATGCTACTCTTCGTTCTACACTTCATTCTACACTACTTCATTTTACACGTCATTCTACACTTCAATCTACACTTCTTCATTCCACACTTCATTCTGCACGAGTTCATTCTACCCTTCATTCTACACTTCATTCTGCACTTTATTCTACACTTCATTCCACACTACTTCATTCTATACTTCATTCTTCACTTCATTCCGCACTTCATTCCACACGACTTGATTCTAGACTTCAATCTACACTTCATTCTACACTTCATTTCCCTCTTCAATCTACACTACTTTATTCGACACTACTTTATTCTACACTTCATTCTACACTAGTTCATTCTACCCTTCATTTTACACTTTATTCTACATTCTACACGACTTCATTCTGCACTTCATTCTACACTTCATTGCACACCACTTCATTCTATACTTCATTCTCCACTTCATTCTGCACTTCATTCTACACTACTTGATGCTAGACTTCATTCTACACTTCATTCTACACTTCATTCTACAATTTATTCTACACTGCTTCATGCTACACTTCATTCTACACTTCATTCTGCACTTCATTCCACACTTCATTCCACTCTACTTCATTCTACACTTCATTCTACACTTCATTCTATAATACTTCATTCTACACTTCATTCTGCACTTCATTCGACACTTCTTCATTCTACACTTCATTCTACACGACTTGATTCTACCCTTTACTCTACACTTCATTCTACACTTCATTCTGCACTTAATTCCACACCACTTCATTCTATACTTCATTCTCCACTTCATTCTGCACTTCATTCTACACTACTTGATGCTAGACTTCATTCTACACTTCATTCTACACTTCATTCTACTCTTCATTCTGCACTTCATTCTACACTACTTCATTCTACACTTCATTCTACTCTTCATTCTACACCACATTCTGCACTACTTCATTATACACTTCATTCCACACTTCATTCGACACTTCGTTCTACTCTTCTTCATTCTAAACTTTATTCTATACTTCATTCCTCACTTCATTCTACACTTTATTCTGTACTTCTTCATGCTACTCTTCATTCTACACTTCATACTACACTTCATTCTATAATTCATTCTACACTTCAATCTACACTTCTTCATTCTACACTTCATTCTGCACGAGTTCATTCTACCATTCATTCTACACTTCATTCTGCACTTTATTCTACACTTCATTCCACACTACTTCATTCTATACTTCATTCTCCACTTCATTCTGCACTTCATTCCACACGACTTGATTCTGGACTTCATTCTACAATTCATTCTACACTTCATTCTCCTCTTCATTCTACACTACTTTATTCCACACTACTTCATTCTACACTTCATTCTACACTAGTTCATTCAACCCTTCATTCTACACTTCATTCTACACTTCATTCCACACGACTTCAATACGCACTTCATTCTACACTTCATTGCACATTACTTCATTCTATACTTCATTCTGCACTTCATTCTGCACTTCATTCTACACTACTTGATTCGAGACTTCATTCTACACTTCATTCTATACTTCATTCTACACTTCTTCATTCTACACTTCATTCTATACTTCATTCCACACTTCATTCCACTTTACTTCATTCTACACTTCATTCTGCACTTCATTCTGCACTACTTCATTCTATACTTCATTCTACACTTCTTCAGTCGATACGTCATTCTACACGTCATTCTACACTTCTTCAATCTACACTTCATTCTATACTTCATTCTACACGTTATTCTACACTGCTTCATGCGACACTTCGTTCGACACTTCATTCTACACTTCATTATTCTACGCTTCATTCTACACTTCTTCATTCTACACTTCATTCTGCACTTCATTCTACACTTATTCATTCTACACTGCATTCAACACATCATTCTACAATTTATTCTACGCTGCTTCATACTACACTTCTTTCCACACTTATTCATTCTACACTCCATTCTACACTTCATTCTACAATTTTTCATTCTGCACTGCATTCTACACATCATTCGAGAAATTATTCTACGCTGCTTCATACTACAATTCATTCTACACTTCATTCTGCACTTCTTGATTCAACACTCCATTCCACACTTCATTCCACTCAACTTCATTCGACACTTCATTCTACACTTCATTCTGCACTACTTCATTCTATACATCATTCTACACATCATTCTACACTACTTCATTCTGCACTTAATTCTTCACTTCATTCTGCACTTCATTCAACACTTCATTCTATGCTTCATTCTACACTTCAGTCTGTACTTCATTCTGCACTACTTCACTCTGCACTTCAATCTACCCTTCATTTTATACTTCGTTCGACACTACTTCATTCTACACTTCATTCTACACGACATTCTACACTTAATTCTGCACTTCATTCTACACGTCATTCTACACTTCTCCTTTCTACACTTCATTCTACACTTCTTCAGTCGATTCGTCATTCTACACTTCATTCTACACTTTATTCTACACTTCTTCATTCGACACTCCATTCTACACTTCGTTCGACACTTCATTCTACACTTCATTCTGCACTTCTTCATTCTACACTGCATTCTACACTTCATTGTACACTTCATTCTGCACATTACTCTACACTTCATTCTTCACTACTTCATTCTACACTTCATTCTATACTTCTTCAGTCCATACTTCATTCTACACTTCATTCTGCACTTCTTCATTCTACACTTCATTCGATACTTCATTCCACACGTTATTCTACACTTCATTATACACTTCTTCCTTCTACACTTCATCATTCTACACTTCATTCTACACTTCTGCATTCTACACTTCATTCTGCACTTCATTCTATATTTATTCATTCTACACTGCATTCTACACATCATTCTACTATTTATTCTACGCTGCTTCATACTACACTTCATTCTACACTTCATTCTACACTTCATTCTACACTTCTTAATTCAACACTCCATTCTACACTTCATTCGACACTTCATTCCACACTTCATTCCACACTTCATTCGACTCTACTTCATTCTACAATTCATTCTACACTTCATTCTACAATACTTCATTCTTTATTTAATTCTACACTTCATTCTAAACTTCCTTCTACACTTCCTCATTCTACACTTCATTCTACACTTCTTCATTCTACACTCCATTCTACACTTCATTCTACACTTCATTCTACACTACTTCATTCTGCACTTCATTCTACAATTCATTCTGCACTTCATTCTGCACTATTTCATTCTGCACTTCTTACTACACAACTTCGTTCTACACTCCATTCTACACTTCATTGTACACATCATTCTACAATTCTTCATTCTGTACTTCATTCTAAATTTCATTCTACAGTTCATTCTACACTTCTTCATGCTGCACATCATTTTACACTTCTTCATTCTCCACTTCATTCTGCACTTAATTCTACACTACTTCATTTTGCACTTCATTCTACACTTCATTGTACACTTCGTTCGACAATTCATTCGACATTATTTCATTCTACGCGACATTCTACACTTCATTCTACACTTCATTCTAAACATCATTCTACAATTCATTCTACATTACCATATTCTGCACATCATTCTACACTTCATTCTGCACCACTTCATTCAACACTTCATTCTTCATTTCAATCTACACTTCATTCTACACTTCTCCTTTCTGCACTTCATTTTACACTTCTTAATCGATTCGTCATTCTACACTTCATTCTACACTTTATTCTACACTTCTTCATTCGGCACTCCATTCTACACTTCGTTCGACACTTCATTCTACACTTCATTCCAAACTTCTTCATTCTACACTTCATTCGATACTTCATTCCACACGTTATTCTACACTTCATTATACACTTCTTCCTTCTACACTTCATCATTCTACACTTCATTCTACACTTCTGCATTCTACAATTCATTCTGCACTTCATTCTACATTTATTCATTCTACACTGCATTCTACACATCATTCTACTATTTATTCTACGCTGCTTCATACTACACTTCATTCTACACTTCATTCTACACTTCATTCTACACTTCTTAATTCAACACTCCATTCTACACTTCATTCGACACTTCATTCCACACTTCATTCCACACTTCATTCGACTCTACTTCATTCTACAATTCATTCTACACTTCATTCTACAATACTTCATTCTTTATTTCATTCTACACTTCATTCTACACTTCCTTCTACACTTCCTCATTCTACACTTCATTCTACACTTCTTCATTCTACACTCCATTCTACACTTCATTCTACACTTCATTCTACACTACTTCATTCTGCACTTCATTCTACAATTCATTCTGCACTTCATTCTGCACTATTTCATTCTGCACTTCTTACTACACAACTTCGTTCTACACTCCATTCTACAGTTCATTGTACACTTCAGTCTACGATTCTTCATTCTGCACTTCATTCTAAATTTCATTCTACAGTTCATTCTACACTTCTTCATGCTGCACATCATTTTACACTTCTTCATTCTCCACTTCATTCTGCACTTAATTCTACACTACTTCATTTTGCACTTCATCTACACTTCATTGTACACTTCGTTCGACAATTCATTCGACATTACTTTATTCTACACTACATTCTACACTTCATTCTACACTTCATTCTAAATATCATTCTACAATTCATTCTACATTACCATATTCTGCACATCATTCTACACTTCATTCTGCACCACTTAATTCAACACTTCATTCTTCATTTCAATCTACACTTCATTCTACACTTCTCCTTTCTGCACTTCATTCTACACTTCTTCAGTCGATACTTCATTCTACACTTCATTCTACACTTTATTCTACACTTCTTCATTCTACACTCCATTCTACACTTCGTTCTACACTTCATTCTACACTTCATTCTGCACTTCTTCATTCTACACTGCATTCTACACTTCATTGTACGCTTCATTCTGCACATTACTCTACACTTCATTCTTCACTACATCATTCTACACTTCATTCTACACTTCTTCAGTCGATACGTCATTCAACACGTCATTCTACACTTCTTCAATCTACACTTCATTCTATACTTCATTCTACACGTTATTCTACACTGCTTCATGCTACACTTCGTTCTACACTTCATTCTGCACTTCATTCTACACTTATTCATTCTACACTGCATTCAACACATCATTCGACAATTTATTCTACGCTGCTTCATACTACACTTCAATCTACACTTCATTCTACACGTCATTCAACACTTCATTCTCCACTTCTTAATTCAACACACCATTCTACACTTCATTCTGCACTTTATTCGACACTGCATTCCACACTTCATTCGACTCTACTTCATTCTACACTTCATTCTACACTTCATTCTACACGACTTCATTCTGCACTTAATTCGACACTTCATTCTACACTTCATTCTACACTTCATTCTACGCTTCTTTCTACACTTCAGTCTATACTTCGTTCTGCACTACTTCACTCTGCACTTCAATCTACCCTTCATTCTACACTTCATTCTGTACTACTTCATTCTACACTTCATTGTACGCTTCATTTTGCACTTCATTCTACACTTCATTGTACACTTCGTTCGACCTTTCATTCTGTATTACTTCATTCTACACTACATTCTACACTTCATTCTGCACTTCATTCTACACGTCATTCTACACTTCTTCATTCTACACTTCATTCTACACTTCATTCTACTACTTCATTCGACACTTCAGTCCATACTTCATTCTGCACTACTTCACTCTGCACTTCAATCTACCCTTCATTCGACACTTCATTCTATAGTACATCATTCTCCACATCATTCTACAATTCATTCTACACTGCTTCATTTTGCACTTCATTTTACATTTCATTGTACACTTCGTTCAACAATTCATTCTACATTACTTCATTCGATACTTCATTCTCCTCTTCAGTCTGCACTTCAATCTGCACTTCATTCTACACTTCATTCTGCACATCACTCTCCACTTCATTCAGCACTACTTCGTTCGACACTTCATTCTACATTTCCTTCTACACTTCATTCGACACTTCCTCATTCTACACTTCATTCTACACTTCGTTCTACACTTCATTCTACACTTCATTCTGCACTACTTCATTCTGCACTTCTTTCTACACTACTTCATTCGACACTCAATTCTGCACTTCATTCTGCACTTCATTCTACACTTCTTCATTCTACACTTCATTCTGCACATCATTCCACACTTCATTCTATACTTAATTCTTCACTTCATTCTACACTTCTTCATTCTACACTTCATTTTAAACTTCTTCATTCTACACTTCATTCTGCACTTCATTCTACACTTCTTCATTCTACACTTCATTCTACACGTTATTCTGCACTGCCTCATGCAAGACTTCATTCTACACTTCATTCTACACTTCATCATTCTACACATCATTCTACACTTCTTCATTCTACACTTCATTCGACACTTCATTCTACAATTATTCATTCTACACTGCATTCTACACATCATTCTACAAATTATTCTATGCTGCTTCATACTACACTTCATTCTACACTTCATTCTACATTTCTTAATTCAACACTCCATTCGACACTTCATTCTACACTTCATTCAACATTTCATTCCACACTTCATTCGACTCTGCTTCATTCTACACTTCATTCTACACTTCATTCTACACTACTTCATTCGATACTTCATTCTACACTTCATTCTACACGACTTCATTATACACTTAATTCCACACATCATTCTACACTTCATTCTACACTTTATTCGATGCTTCATTGTACACTTCGGTCTATACTTCATTCTGCACTTCAATCTACCCTTCATTCTCCACTTCATTCTACACTTCCTTCTACACTTCATTCGGCACTTCTTCATTCTACACTTCATTATACACTTCTTCATTCTACACTACATTCTACACTTCATTCTGCACTTCATTCTCCACCACTTCATTCTACACATCATTCTACACTTCATTCTACACTGCTTCATGCTAGACTTAATTCTGCACTTCATTCTACACTTCATCATTCTACACTTCATTCTACACTTCTTCATTCGACACTCCATTCTACACTTCATTCTACAATTATTCATTCTGCACTGCATTCTACACATCATTCGACAAATTATTCTACGCTGCTTCATACTACACTTCATTCTACACTTCATTCGACACTTCATTCCACACTTCATTCGACTCTACTTCATTCTACACTTCATTCTACACTTCTTTCTACACTACTTCATTCTATACTTCATTCTACACTTCATTCTACACTACTTCATTCTGGACTTAATTCAACACTTCATTCTCCACTTCATTCGACACGACTTCATTCTGCACTTCATTCACCACTTCATTGTACACTTCGTTCTACAATTCATTCTACATTACATCATTCTACACTACATTCTACACTTCATTCTGCACTTCATTCTGCACTTCATTCTACACTTCATCATTCTACACTTCATTCTACACTTCTTCATTCGACACTCCATTCTACACTTCATTCTACAATTTTTCATTCTGCACTGCATTCTACACATCATTCGAGAAATTATTCTACGCTGCTTCATACTACACTTCATTCTACACTTCATTCTGCACTTCTTGATTCAACACTCCATTCCACACTTCATTCCACTCAACTTCATTCGACACTTCATTCTACACTTCATTCTGCACTACTTCATTGTATACTTCATTCTACACATCATTCTACACTACTTCATTCTGCACTTAATTCTTCACTTCATTCTGCACTTCATTCAACACTTCATTCTATGCTTCATTCTACACTTCAGTCTGTACTTCATTCTGCACTACTTCACTCTGCACTTCAATCTACCCTTCATTTTATACTTCGTTCGACACTACTTCATTCTACACTTCATTCTACACGACATTCTACACTTAATTCTGCACTTCATTCTACACGTCATTCTACACTTCATTCGACACTACTTCATTCTACACTTCATGCTAAACATCATTCTACAATTCATTCTACATTACCATATTCTGCACATCATTCGACACTTCATTCTGCACCACTTCATTCAACACTTCATTCTTCATTTCATTCGACACTTCATTCTACACTTCTCCTTTCTACACTTCATTCTACACTTCTTCAGTCGATTCGTCATTCTACACTTCATTCTACACTTTATTCTACACTTCTTCATTCGACACTCCATTCTACACTTCGTTCGACACTTCATTCTACACTTCATTCTGCACTTCTTCATTCTACACTGCATTCTACACTTCATTGTACACTTCATTCTGCACATTACTCTACACTTCATTCTTCACTACTTCATTCTACACTTCATTCTATACTTCTTCAGTCGATACTTCATTCTACACTTCATTCTGCACTTCTTCATTCTACACTTCATTCGATACTTCATTCCACACGTTATTCTACACTTCATTATACACTTCTTCCTTCTACACTTCATCATTCTACACTTCATTCTACACTTCTGCATTCTACACTTCATTCTGCACTTCATTCTATATTTATTCGTTCTACACTGCATTCTACACATCATTCTACTATTTATTCTACGCTGCTTCATACTACACTTCATTCTACACTTCATTCTACACTTCATTCTACACTTCTTAATTCAACACTCCATTCTACACTTCATTCGACACTTCATTCGACACTTCATTCCTCACTTCATTCGACTCTACTTCATTCTACAATTCATTCTACACTTCATTCTACAATACTTCATTCTTTATTTCATTCTACACTTCATTCTAAACTTCCTTCTACACTTCCTCATTCTACACTTCATTCTACACTTCTTCATTCTACACTCCATTCTACACTTCATTCTACACTTCATTCTACACTACTTCATTCTGCACTTCATTCTACAATTCATTCTGCACTTCATTCTGCAATATTTCATTCTGCACTTCTTACTACACAACTTCGTTCTACACTCCATTCTACACTTCATTGTACACTTCATTCTACAATTCTTCATTCTGCACTTCATTCTAAATTTTATTCTACAGTTCATTCTACACTTCTTCATGCTGCACATCATTTTACACTTCTTCATTCTCCACTTCATTCTGCACTTAATTCTACACTACTTCATTTTGCACTTCATTCTACACTTCATTGTACACTTCGTTCGACAATTCATTCTACATTACCATATTCTGCACATCATTCTACACTTCATTCTGCACCACTTCATTCAACACTTCATTCTTCATTTCAATCTACACTTCATTCTACACTTCTCCTTTCTGCACTTCATTCTACACTTCTTCAGTCGATTCGTCATTCTACACTTCATTCTACACTTTATTCTACACTTCTTCATTCGGCACTCCATTCTACACTTCGTTCGACACTTCATTCCACACTTCATTCTGCACTTCTTCATTCTACACTGCATTCTACACTTCATTGTACGCTTCATTCTGCACATTACTCTACACTTCATTCTTCACTACTTCATTCTACACTTCATTCTATACTTCTTCAGTCGATACTTCATTCTACACTTCATTCCAAACTTCTTCATTCTACACTTCATTCGATACTTCATTCCACACGTTATTCTACACTTCATTATACACTTCTTCCTTCTACACTTCATCATTCTACACTTCATTCTACACTTCTGCATTCTACACTTCATTCTACACTTCATTCTACATTTATTCATTCTACACTGCATTCTACACATCATTCTACTATTTATTCTACACTTCATTCTACACTTCATTCTACACTTCATTCTACACTTCATTCTACACTTCTTAATTCAACACTCCATTCTACACTTCATTCGACACTTCATTCCACACTTCATTCGACTCTACTTCATTCTACAATTCATTCTACACTTCATTCTACAATACTTCATTCTTTATTTCATTCTACACTTCATTCTACACTTCCTTCTACACTTCCTCATTCTACACTTCATTCTACACTTCTTCATTCTACACTCCATTCTACACTTCATTCTACACTTCATTCTACACTACTTCATTCTGCACTTCATTCTACAATTCATTCTGCACTTCATTCTGCACTATTTCATTCTGCACTTCTTACTACACAACTTCGTTCTACACTCCATTCTACACTTCATTGTACACTTCATTCTACAATTCTTCATTCTGCACTTCATTCTAAATTTCATTCTACAGTTCATTCTACACTTCTTCATGCTGCACATCATTTTACACTTCTTCATTCTCCACTTCATTCTGCACTTAATTCTACACTACTTCATTTTGCACTTCATTCTACACTTCATTGTACACTTCGTTCGACAATTCATTCGACATTACTTCATTCTACACTACATTCTACACTTCATTCTACACTTCATTCTAAACATCATTCTACAATTCATTCTACATTACCATATTCTGCACATCATTCTACACTTCATTCTGCAACACTGAATTCAACACTTCATTCTTCATTTCAATCTACACTTCATTCTACACTTCTCCTTTCTGCACTTCATTCTACACTTCTTCAGTCGATACTTCATTCTGCACTTCATTCTACACTTATTCATTCTACACTGCATTCAACACATCATTCGACAATTTATTCTACGCTGCTTCATACTACACTTCAATCTACACTTCATTCTACACGTCATTCAACACTTCATTCTCCACTTCTTAATTCAACACACCATTCTACACTTCATTCTGCACTTTATTCGACACTTCATTCCACACTTCATTCGACTCTACTTCATTCTACACTTCATTCTGCACTTCATTCTACACTATTTCACACTATACTTCATTCTACACTTCATTCTACACGACTTCATTCTACACTTAATTCGACACCTCATTCTACACTTCATTCTACACTTCATTCTACGCTTCATTCTACACTTCAGTCTATACTTCGTTCTGCACTACTTCACTCTGCACTTCAATCTACCCTTCATTCTACACTTCATTCTGTACTACTTCATTCTACACTTCATTGTACGCTTCATTTTGCACTTCATTCTACACTTCATTGTACACTTCGTTCGACCTTTCATTCTGTATTACTTCATTCTACACTACATTCTACACTTCATTCTGCACTTCATTCTACACGTCATTCTACATTTCTTCATTCTACACTTCATTCTACACTTCATTCTACTACTTCATTCGACACTTCAGTCCATACTTCATTCTGCACTACTTCACTCTGCACTTCAATCTAACCTTCATTCGACACTTCATTCTATACTACATCATTCTCCACATCATTCTACACTTCATTCTACACTGCTTCATTTTGCACTTCATTTTACACTTCATTGTACACTTCGTTCAACAATTCATTCTACATTACTTCATTCGATACTTCATTCTCCTCTTCAGTCTGCACTTCAATCTGCACTTCATTCTACACTTCATTCTGCACATCACTCTCCACTTCATTCAGCACTACTTCGTTCGACACTTCATTCTACATTTCCTTCTACACTTCATTCGACACTTCCTCATTCTACACTTCACTCTACACTTCGTTCTACACTTCATTCTACACTTCATTCTGCACTACTTCATTCTGCACTTCTTTCTACACTACTTCATTCGACACTCAATTCTGCACTTCATTCTGCACTTCATTCCACACTTCATTCTATACTTAATTCTTCACTTCATTCTACACTTCTTCATTCTACACTTCATTTTAAACTTCTTCATTCTACACTTCATTCTGCACTTCATTCTACACTTCTTCATTCTACACTTCATTCTACACGTTATTCTGCACTGCCTCATGCAAGACTTCATTCTACACTTCATTCTACACTTCATCATTCTACACATCATTCTACACTTCTTCATTCTACACTTCATTCGACACTTCATTCTACAATTATTCATTCTACACTGCATTCTACACATCATTCTACAAATTATTCTATGCTGCTTCATACTACACTTCATTCTACACTTCATTCTACATTTCTTAATTCAACACTCCATTCGACACTTCATTCTACACTTCATTCAACATTTCATTCCACACTTCATTCGACTCTGCTTCATTCTACACTTCATTCTACACTTCATTCTACACTACTTCATTCGATACTTCATTCTACACTTCATTCTACACGACTTCATTATACACTTAATTCCACACATCATTCTACACTTCATTCTACACTTTATTCGATGCTTCATTGTACACTTCGGTCTATACTTCATTCTGCACTTCAATCTACCCTTCATTCTCCACTTCATTCTACACTTCATTTTAAACTTCTTCATTCTACACTTCATTCTGCACTTCATTCTACACTTCTTCATTCTACACTTCATTCTACACGTTATTCTGCACTGCCTCATGCAAGACTTCATTCTACACTTCATTCTACACTTCATCATTCTACACATCATTCTACACTTCTTCATTCTACACTTCATTCGACACTTCATTCTACAATTATTCATTCTACACTGCATTCTACACATCATTCTACAAATTATTCTATGCTGCTTCATACTACACTTCATTCTACACTTCATTCTACATTTCTTAATTCAACACTCCATTCGACACTTCATTCTACACTTCATTCAACATTTCATTCCACACTTCATTCGACTCTGCTTCATTCTACACTTCATTCTACACTTCATTCTACACTACTTCATTCGATACTTCATTCTACACTTCATTCTACACGACTTCATTATACACTTAATTCCACACATCATTCTACACTTCATTCTACACTTTATTCGATGCTTCATTGTACACTTCGGTCTATACTTCATTCTGCACTTCAATCTACCCTTCATTCTCCACTTCATTCTACACTTCCTTCTACACTTCATTCGGCACTTCTTCATTCTACACTTCATTATACACTTCTTCATTCTACACTACATTCTACACTTCATTCTGCACTTCATTCTCCACCACTTCATTCTACACATCATTCTACACTTCATTCTACACTGCTTCATGCTAGACTTCATTCTGCACTTCATTCTACACTTCATCATTCTACACTTCATTCTACACTTCTTCATTCGACACTCCATTCTACACTTCATTCTACAATTATTCATTCTGCACTGCATTCTACACATCATTCGACAAATTATTCTACGCTGCTTCATACTACACTTCATTCTACACTTCATTCGACACTTCATTCCACACTTCATTCGACTCTACTTCATTCTACACTTCATTCTACACTTCTTTCTACACTACTTCATTCTATACTTCATTCTACACTTCATTCTACACTACTTCATTCTGGACTTAATTCAACACTTCATTCTCCACTTCATTCGACACGACTTCATTCTGCACTTCATTCACCACTTCATTGTACACTTCGTTCTACAATTCATTCTACATTACATCATTCTACACTACATTCTACACTTCATTCTGCACTTCATTCTGCACTTCATTCTACACTTCATCATTCTACACTTCATTCTACACTTCTTCATTCGACACTCCATTCTACACTTCATTCTACAATTTTTCATTCTGCACTGCATTCTACACATCATTCGAGAAATTATTCTACGCTGCTTCATACTACACTTCATTCTACACTTCATTCTGCACTTCTTGATTCAACACTCCATTCCACACTTCATTCCACTCAACTTCATTCGACACTTCATTCTACACTTCATTCTGCACTACTTCATTGTATACTTCATTCTACACATCATTCTACACTACTTCATTCTGCACTTAATTCTTCACTTCATTCTGCACTTCATTCAACACTTCATTCTATGCTTCATTCTACACTTCAGTCTGTACTTCATTCTGCACTACTTCACTCTGCACTTCAATCTACCCTTCATTTTATACTTCGTCCGACACTACTTCATTCTACACTTCATTCTACACGACATTCTACACTTAATTCTGCACTTCATTCTACACGTCATTCTACACTTCATTCGACACTACTTCATTCTACACTTCATGCTAAACATCATTCTACAATTCATTCTACATTACCATATTCTGCACATCATTCGACACTTCATTCTGCACCACTTCATTCAACACTTCATTCTTCATTTCATTCGACACTTCATTCTACACTTCTCCTTTCTACACTTCATTCTACACTTCTTCAGTCGATTCGTCATTCTACACTTCATTCTACACTTTATTCTACACTTCTTCATTCGACACTCCATTCTACACTTCGTTCGACACTTCATTCTACACTTCATTCTGCACTTCTTCATTCTACACTGCATTCTACACTTCATTGTACACTTCATTCTGCACATTACTCTACACTTCATTCTTCACTACTTCATTCTACACTTCATTCTATACTTCTTCAGTCGATACTTCATTCTACACTTCATTCTGCACTTCTTCATTCTACACTTCATTCGATACTTCATTCCACACGTTATTCTACACTTCATTATACACTTCTTCCTTCTACACTTCATCATTCTACACTTCATTCTACACTTCTGCATTCTACACTTCATTCTGCACTTCATTCTATATTTATTCATTCTACACTGCATTCTACACATCATTCTACTATTTATTCTACGCTGCTTCATACTACACTTCATTCTACACTTCATTCTACACTTCATTCTACACTTCTTAATTCAACACTCCATTCTACACTTCATTCGACACTTCATTCGACACTTCATTCCTCACTTCATTCGACTCTACTTCATTCTACAATTCATTCTACACTTCATTCTACAATACTTCATTCTTTATTTCATTCTACACTTCATTCTAAACTTCCTTCTACACTTCCTCATTCTACACTTCATTCTACACTTCTTCATTCTACACTCCATTCTACACTTCATTCTACACTTCATTCTACACTACTTCATTCTGCACTTCATTCTACAATTCATTCTGCACTTCATTCTGCAATATTTCATTCTGCACTTCTTACTACACAACTTCGTTCTACACTCCATTCTACACTTCATTGTACACTTCATTCTACAATTCTTCATTCTGCACTTCATTCTAAATTTTATTCTACAGTTCATTCTACACTTCTTCATGCTGCACATCATTTTACACTTCTTCATTCTCCACTTCATTCTGCACTTAATTCTACACTACTTCATTTTGCACTTCATTCTACACTTCATTGTACACTTCGTTCGACAATTCATTCGACATTACTTCATTCTACACGACATTCTACACTTCATTCTACACTTCATTCTAAACATCATTCTACAATTCATTCTACATTACCATATTCTGCAAATTATTCTACACTTCATTCTGCACCACTTCATTCAACACTTCATTCTTCATTTCAATCTACACTTCATTCTACACTTCTCCTTTCTGCACTTCATTCTACACTTCTTCAGTCGATTCGTCATTCTACACTTCATTCTACACTTTATTCTACACTTCTTCATTCGGCACTCCATTCTACACTTCGTTCGACACTTCATTCTACACTTCATTCTGCACTTCTTCATTCTACACTGCATTCTACACTTCATTGTACGCTTCATTCTGCACATTACTCTACACTTCATTCTTCACTACTTCATTCTACACTTCATTCTATACTTCTTCAGTCGATACTTCATTCTACACTTCATTCCAAACTTCTTCATTCTACACTTCATTCGATACTTCATTCCACACGTTATTCTACACTTCATTATAAACTTCTTCCTTCTACACTTCATCATTCTACACTTCATTCTACACTTCTGCATTCTACACTTCATTCTACACTTCATTCTACATTTATTCATTCTACACTGCATTCTACACATCATTCTACTATTTATTCTACACTTCATTCTACACTTCATTCTACACTTCTTAATTCAACACTCCATTCTACACTTCATTCGACACTTCATTCCACACTTCATTCCACACTTCATTCGACTCTACTTCATTCTACAATTCATTCTACACTTCATTCTACAATACTTCATTCTTTATTTCATTCTACACTTCATTCTACACTTCCTTCTACACTTCCTCATTCTACACTTCATTCTACACTTCTTCATTCTACACTCCATTCTACACTTCATTCTACACTTCATTCTACACTACTTCATTCTGCACTTCATTCTACAATTCATTCTGCACTTCATTCTGCACTATTTCATTCTGCACTTCTTACTACACAACTTCGTTCTACACTCCATTCTACACTTCATTGTACACTTCATTCTACGATTCTTCATTCTGCACTTCATTCTAAATTTCATTCTACAGTTCATTCTACACTTCTTCATGCTGCACATCATTTTACACTTCTTCATTCTCCACTTCATTCTGCACTTAATTCTACACTACTTCATTTTGCACTTCATTCTACACTTCATTGTACACTTCGTTCGACAATTCATTCGACATTACTTCATTCTACACTACATTCTACACTTCATTCTACACTTCATTCTAAACATCATTCTACAATTCATTCTACATTACCATATTCTGCACATCATTCTACACTTCATTCTGCAACACTGAATTCAACACTTCATTCTTAAATTCAATCTACACTTCATTCTACACTTCTCCTTTCTGCACTTCATTCTACACTTCTTCAGTCGATACTTCATTCTGCACTTCATTCTACACTTATTCATTCTACACTGCATTCAACACATCATTCGACAATTTATTCTACGCTGCTTCATACTACACTTCAATCTACACTTCATTCTACACGTCATTCAACACTTCATTCTCCACTTCTTAATTCAACACACCATTCTACACTTCATTCTGCACTTTATTCGACACTTCATTCCACACTTCATTCGACTCTACTTCATTCTACACTTCATTCTGCACTTCATTCTACACTATTTCATTCTATACTTCATTCTACACTTCATTCTACACGACTTCATTCTACACTTAATTCGACACTTCATTCTACACTTCATTCTACACTTCATTCTACGCTTCATTCTACACTTCAGTCTATACTTCGTTCTGCACTACTTCACTCTGCACTTCAATCTACCCTTCATTCTACACTTCATTCTGTACTACTTCATTCTACACTTCATTGTACGCTTCATTTTGCACTTCATTCTACACTTCATTGTACACTTCGTTCGACCTTTCATTCTGTATTACTTCATTCTACACTACATTCTACACTTCATTCTGCACTTCATTCTACACGTCATTCTACATTTCTTCATTCTACACTTCATTCTACACTTCATTCTACTACTTCATTCGACACTTCAGTCCATACTTCATTCTGCACTACTTCACTCTGCACTTCAATCTAACTTTCATTCGACACTTCATTCTATACTACATCATTCTCCACATCATTCTACACTTCATTCTACACTGCTTCATTTTGCACTTCATTTTACACTTCATTGTACACTTCGTTCAACAATTCATTCTACATTACTTCATTCGATACTTCATTCTCCTCTTCAGTCTGCACTTCAATCTGCACTTCATTCTACACTTCATTCTGCACATCACTCTCCACTTCATTCAGCACTACTTCGTTCGACACTTCATTCTACATTTCCTTCTACACTTCATTCGACACTTCCTCATTCTACACTTCATTCTACACTTCATTCTGCACTACTTCATTCTGCACTTCTTTCTACACTACTTCATTCGACACTCAGTTCTGCACTTCATTCTGCACTTCATTGTACACTTCTTCATTCTACACTTCATTCTGCACTACTTCATTCTGCACATCATTCCACACTTCATTCTATACTTAATTCTTCACTTCATTCTACACTTCTTCATTCTACACTTCATTTTAAACTTCTTCATTCTACACTTCATTCTGCACTTCATTCTACACTTCTTCATTCTACACTTCATTCTACACGTTATTCTGCACTGCCTCATGCAAGACTTCATTCTACACTTCATTCTACACTTCATCATTCTACACATCATTCTACACTTCTTCATTCTACACTTCATTCGACACTTCATTCTACAATTATTCATTCTACACTGCATTCTACACATCATTCTACACATCATTCTACACTTCTTCATTCTACACTTCATTCGACACTTCATTCTACAATTATTCATTCTACACTGCATTCTACACATCATTCTACAAATTATTCTATGCTGCTTCATACTACACTTCATTCTACACTTCATTCTACATTTCTTAATTCAACACTCCATTCGACACTTCATTCTACACTTCATTCAACATTTCATTCCACACTTCATTCGACTCTGCTTCATTCTATACTTCATTCTACACTTCATTCTACACTTCGTTCAACAATTAATTCTACATTACTTCATTCGATACTTCATTCTCCTCTTCAGTCTGCACTTCAATCTGCACTTCATTCTACACTTCATTCTGCACATCACTCTCCACTTCATTCAGCACTACTTCATTCGACACGTCATTCTACATTTCCTTCTACACTTCATTCGACACTTCCTCATTCTACACTTCATTCTACACTTCGTTCTACACTTCATTCTACACTACATTCTGCACTACTTCATTCTGCACTTCATTCTACACTTCTTCATTCTACACTTCATTCTGCACATCATTCCACACTTCATTCTATACTTAATTCTTCACTTCATTCTGCACTTCTTCATTCTACACTTCATTTTAAACTTCTTCATTCTACACTTCATTCTGCACTTCATTCTACACTTCTTCATTCTACACTTCATTCTACACGTTATTCTGCACTGCCTCATGCAAGACTTCATTCTACACTTCATTCTACACTTCATCATTCTACACATCATTCTACACTTCTTCATTCTACACTTCATTCGACACTTCATTCTACAATTATTCATTCTACACTGCATTCTACACATCATTCTACAAATTATTCTATGCTGCTTCATACTACACTTCATTCTACATTTCATTCTACATTTCTTAATTCAACACTCCATTCGACACTTCATTCTACACTTCATTCAACATTTCATTCCACACTTCATTCGACTCTGCTTCATTCTACACTTCATTCTACACTTCATTCTACACTACTTCATTCGATACTTCATTCTACACTTCATTCTACACGACTTCATTATACACTATTTTCCACACATCATTCTACACTTCATTCTACACTTTATTCGATGCTTCATTGTACACTTCGGTCTATACTTCATTCTACACTTCAATCTACCCTTCATTCTCCACTTCATTCTACACTTCCTTCTACACTTCATTCGGCACTTCTTCATTCTACACTTCATTCTACACTTCTTCATTCTACACTACATTCTACACTTCATTCTGCACTTCATTCTCCACCACTTCATTCTACACATCATTCTACACTTCATTCTACACTGCTTCATGCTAGACTTCATTCTGCACTTCATTCTACACTTCATCATTCTACACTTCATTCTACACTTCTTCATTCGACACTCCATTCTACACTTCATTCTACAATTATTCATTCTGCACTGCATTCTACACATCATTCGACAAATTATTCTACGCTGCTTCATACTACACTTCATTCTACACTTCATTCGACACTTCATTCCACACTTCATTCGACTCTACTTCATTCTACACTTCATTCTACACTTCATTCTACACTACTTCATTCTATACTTCATTCTACACTTCATTCTACACTACTTCATTCTGCACTTAATTCAACACTTCATTCTCCACTTCATTCGACACGACTTCATTCTGCACTTCATTCACCACTTCATTGTACACTTCGTTCTACAATTCATTCTACATTACATCATTCTACACTACATTCTACACTTCATTCTGCACTTCATTCTGCACTTCATTCTACACTTCATCATTCTACACTTCATTCTACACTTCTTCATTCGACACTCCATTCTACACTTCATTCTACAATTATTCATTCTGCACTGCATTCTACACATCATTCGACAAATTATTCTATGCTGCTTCATACTACTCTTCATTCTACACTTCATTCTGCACTTCTTGATTCAACACTCCATTCGACACTTCATTCTACACTTCATTCGACACTTCATTCCACACTTCATTCGACTCTACTTCATTCTACACTTCATTCTACACTTCATTCTACACTGCATCATTCTATACTTCATTCTACACTTCATTCTACACTACTTCATTCTACACTTAATTCAACACTTCATTCTCCACTTCATTCGACACGACTTCATTCTGCACTTCATTCTCCACTTCATTGTACACTTCGTTCTACAATTCATTCTACATTACATCATTCTACACTATATTCTACACTTCATTCTGCACTTCATTCTACACTTCATTCGACAGTACTTCTTTGTACACTTTATTCTTCACTTCATTCTACACTTCATTCTACACTTCTTCATTATACACTCCATTGTACACTTCATTTTACACTTCTTCATTCTATACTTCATTCTACACTTCATTCTACACTTGATTCTACACTTCTTCATGCTACTCTTCATTCTACACTTCATTCTATACTTCATTCTACACTTCTTCATTCTACACTCCATTCTACACTTCATTCTACACTTCATTCTACACTACTTCATTCTACACTTCATTCTACACTTCATTCTACACTTCTTTATTCTACACTTCATTCTACACTTCATTCTACACTTCATTCTCCACTTCTTCATTCTACACTTTATTTTACACTTCTTCATTCTACACTTCATCCTATACTTAATTCTACACTTCTTCATTCGACACTTCATGCTACACTTCATTTTACACTTTATTTTACACTGCTTCATGCTGCACTTCATTCTACACTTCATTCTGCACTTCATCATTCCACACTTTATTCTACACATCATTCTACAAATTATTCTACACTGCTTCATGCTACACTCCATTCTACACTTCATTCTACACTTCATTCCACATTTTATTCCACACTTCATTCCACTCTACTTCCTTCTACACTTCATTCTACACTTCATTCTACACTACTTCGTTCGATACTTCATTCTGCACTTCATTCTCCACCACTTCATTCTACATATCATTCTACACTTCATTCTACACTGCTTCATGCTAGACTTCATTCTGCACTTCATTCTACACTTCATCATTCTACACTTCATTCTACACTTCTTCATTCGACACTCCATTCTACACTTCATTCTACAATTTATTCTACGCTGCTTCAGACGACACTTCTTTCCACACTTATTCATTCTACACTCCATTCTACACTTCATTCTACAATTTTTCATTCTGCACTGCATTCTACACATCATTCGACAAATTATTCTACGCTGCTTCATACTACACTTCATTCTACACTTCATTCGGCAGTTCTTGATTCAACACTCCATTCCACACTTCATTCCACTCAACTTCATTCGACACTTCATTCTACACTTTATTCTGCACTACTTCATTCTATACTTCATTCTACACATCATTCTACACTACTTCATTCTGCACTTAATTCTTCACTTCATTCTGCACTTCATTCAACACTTCATTCTATGCTTCATTCTACACTTCAGTCTGTACTTCATTCTGCACGACTTCACTCTGCACTTCAATCTACCCTTCATTTTATACTTCGTTCGACACTACTTCATTCTACACTTCATTCTACACGACATTCTACACTTCATTCTGCACTTCATTCTACACGTCATTCTACACTTCATTCGACACTACTTCATTCTACACTTCATGCTAAACATCATTCTACAATTCATTCTACATTACCATATTCTGCACATCATTCGACACTTCATTCTGCACCACTTCATTCAACACTTCATTCTTCATTTCATTCGACACTTCATTCTACACTTCTCCTTTCTACACTTCATTCTACACTTCTTCAGTCGATTCGTCATTCTACACTTCATTCTACACTTTATTCTACACTTCTTCATTCGACACTCCATTCTACACTTCGTTCGACACTTCATTCTACACTTCATTCTGCACTTCTTCATTCTACACTGCATTCCACACTTCATTGTACACTTCATTCTGCACATTACTCTACACTTCATTCTTCACTACTTCATTCTACACTTCATTCTATACTTCATTCTACACTTCATTCTACACTTCTTCATTCTACACTTCATTCGATACTTCGTTCCACACGTTATTCTACACTTCATTATACACTTCTTCATTCTACACTTCATCATTCTACACTTCATTCTACACTTCTGCATTCTACACTGCATTCTACACATCATGCTACTATTTATTCTACGCTGCTTCATACTACACTTCATTCTACACTTCATTCTACACTTCATTCTACACTTCTTAATTCAACACTCCATTCTACACTTCATTCGACACTTCATTCGACACTTCATTCCACACTTCATTCGACTCTACTTCATTCTACAATTCATTCTGCACTTCATTCTACAATACTTCATTCTTTATTTCATTCCACACTTCATTCTACACTTCCTTCTATTCTTCCTCATTCTACACTTCATTCTACACTTCTTCATTCTACACTCCATTCTACACTTCATTCTACACTTCATTCTACACTACTTCATTCTGCACTTCATTCTACAATTCATTCTGCACTTCATTCTGCACTATTTCATTCTGCACTTCTTACTACACAACTTCGTTCTACACTCCATTCTACACTTCATTGTACACTTCATTCTACAATTCTTCATTCTGCACTTCATTCTAAATTTCATTCTACAGTTCATTCTACACTTCTTCATGCTGCACATCATTTTACACTTCTTCATTCTACACTTCAGTCTGCACTTAATTCTACACTACTTCATTTTGCACTTCATTCTACACTTCATTGTACACTTCGTTCGACAATTCATTCGACATTACTTCATTCTACACTACATTCTACACTTCATTCTACACTTCATTCTAAACATCATTCTACAATTCATTCTACATTACCATATTCTGCACATCATTCTACACTTCATTCTGCACCACTTCATTCAACACTTCATTCTTCATTTCAATCTACACTTCATTCTACACTTTTCCTTTCTGCACTTCATTCTACACTTCTTCAGTCGATACTTCATTCTACACTTCATTCTACACTTTATTCTACACTTCTTCATTCTACACTCCATTCTACACTTCGTTCTACACTTCATTCTACACTTCATTCTGCACTTCTTCATTCTACACTGCATTCTACACTTCATTGTACACTTCATTCTGCACATTACTCTACACTTCATTCTTCACTACATCATTCTACACTTCATTCTACACTTCTTCAGTCGATACATTCAACACGTCATTCTACACTTCTTCAATCTACACTTCATTCTATACTTCATTCTACACGTTATTCTACACTGCTTCATGCTACACTTCGTTCGACACTTCATTCTACACTTCATCATTCTACACTTCATTCTACACTTCTTCATTCTACACTTCATTCTGCACTTCATTCTACACTTATTCATTCTACACTGCATTCAACACATCATTCTACAATTTATTTTACGCTGCTTCATACTACATTTCAATCTACACTTCATTCTACACGTCATTCCACACTTCATTCTCCACTTCTTAATTCAACACACCATTCTACACTTCATTCTGCACTTTATTCGACACTTCATTCCACACTTCATTCGACTCTACTTCATTCTACACTTCATTCTGCACTTCATTCTACACTATTTCATTCTATACTTCATTCTACACTTCATTCTACACGACTTCATTCTACACTTAATTCGACACTTCATTCTACACTTCATTCTACACTTCATTCTACGCTTCATTCTACACTTCAGTCTATACTTCGTTCTGCACTACTTCACTCTGCACTTCAATCTACCCTTCATTCTACACTTCATTCTGTACTACTTCATTCTACACTTCATTGTACGCTTCATTCTGCACTTCATTCTACACTTCATCATTCTACACTTCATTCTACACTTCTTCATTCGACACTCCATTCTACACTTCATTCTACAATTTATTCTACGCTGCTTCAGACGACACTTCTTTCCACACTTATTCATTCTACACTCCATTCTACACTTCATTCTACAATTTTTCATTCTGCACTGCATTCTACACATCATTCGACAAATTATTCTACGCTGCTTCATACTACACTTCATTCTACACTTCATTCGGCAGTTCTTGATTCAACACTCCATTCCACACTTCATTCCACTCAACTTCATTCGACACTTCATTCGACACTTTATTCTGCACTACTTCATTCTATACTTCATTCTACACATCATTCTACACTACTTCATTCTGCACTTAATTCTTCACTTCATTCTGCACTTCATTCAACACTTCATTCTATGCTTCATTCTACACTTCAGTCTGTACTTCATTCTGCACTACTTCACTCTGCACTTCAATCTACCCTTCATTTTATACTTCGTTCGACACTATTTCATTCTACACTTCATTCTACACGACATTCTACACTTCATTCTGCACTTCATTCTACACGTCATTCTACACTTCATTCGACACTACTTCATTCTACACTTCATGCTAAACATCATTCTACAATTCATTCTACATTACCATATTCTGCACATCATTCGACACTTCATTCTGCACCACTTCATTCAACACTTCATTCTTCATTTCATTCGACACTTCATTCTACACTTCTCCTTTCTACACTTCATTCTACACTTCTTCAGTCGATTCGTCATTCTACACTTCATTCTACACTTTATTCTACACTTCTTCATTCGACACTCCATTCTACACTTCGTTCGACACTTCATTCTACACTTCATTCTGCACTTCTTCATTCTACACTGCATTCTACACTTCATTGTACACTTCATTCTGCACATTACTCTACACTTCATTCTTCACTACTTCATTCTACACTTCATTCTATACTTCTTCAGTCGATACTTCATTCTACACTTCATTCTACACTTCTTCATTCTACACTTCATTCGATACTTCGTTCCACACGTTATTCTACACTTCATTATACACTTCTTCATTCTACACTTCATCATTCTACACTTCATTCTACACTTCTGCATTCTACACTGCATTCTACACATCATGCTACTATTTATTCTACGCTGCTTCATACTACACTTCATTCTACACTTCTTAATTCGACACTTCATTCTACACTTCATTCTACACTTCATTCTACGCTTCATTCTACACTTCAGTCTATACTTCGTTCTGCACTACTTCACTCTGCACTTCAATCTACCCTTCATTCTACACTTCATTCTGTACTACTTCATTCTACACTTCATTGTACGCTTCATTTTGCACTTCATTCTACACTTCATTGTACACTTCGTTCGACCTTTCATTCTGTATTACTTCATTCTACACTACATTCTACACTTCATTCTGCACTTCATTCTACACGTCATTCTACACTTCTTCATTCTACACTTCATTCTACACTTCATTCTACTACTTCATTCGACACTTCAGTCCATACTTCATTCTGCACTACTTCACTCTGCACTTCAATCTAACCTTCATTCGACACTTCATTCTATACTACATCATTCTCCACATCATTCTACACTTCATTCTACACTGCTTCATTTTGCACTTCATTTTACACTTCATTGTACACTTCGTTCAACAATTCATTCTACATTACTTCATTCGATACTTCATTCTCCTCTTCAGTCTGCAATTCAATCTGCACTTCATTCTACACTTCATTCTGCACATCACTCTCCACTTCATTCAGCACTACTTCGTTCGACACTTCATTCTACATTTCCTTCTACACTTCATTCGACACTTCCTCATTCTACACTTCATTCTACACTTCATTCTGCACTACTTCATTCTGCACTTCTTTCTACACTACTTCATTCGACACTCAATTCTGCACTTCATTCTGCACTTCATTCTACAATTCTTCATTCTACACTTCATTCTGCACTACTTCATTCTGCACATCATTCCACACTTCATTCTATACTTAATTCTTCACTTCATTCTACACTTCTTCATTCTACACTTCATTTTAAACTTCTTCATTCTACACTTCATTCTGCACTTCATTCTACACTTCTTCATTCTACACTTCATTCTACACGTTATTCTGCACTGCCTCATGCAAGACTTCATTCTACACATCATTCTACACTTCTTCATTCTACACTTCATTCGACACTTCATTCTACAATTATTCATTCTACACTGCATTCTACACATCAGTCTACACATCATTCTGCACTTCTTCATTCTACACTTCATTCGACACTTCATTCTACAATTATTCATTCTACACTGCATTCTACACATCATTCTACAAATTATTCTATGCTGCTTCATACTACACTTCATTCTACACTTCATTCTACATTTCTTAATTCAACACTCCATTCGACACTTCATTCTACACTTCATTCAACATTTCATTCCACACTTCATTCGACTCTGCTTCATTCTACACTTCATTCTACGCTTCATTCTACACTACTTCATTCGATACTTCATTCTACACTTCATTCTACACGACTTCATTATACACTTAATTCCACACATCATTCTACACTTCATTCTACACTTTATTCGATGCTTCATTGTACACTTCGGTCTATACTTCATTCTGCACTTCAATCTACCCTTCATTCTCCACTTCATTCTACACTTCCTTCTACACTTCATTCGGCACTTCTTCATTCTACACTTCATTCTACACTTCTTCATTCTACACTACATTCTACACTTCATTCTGCACTTCATTCTCCACCACTTCATTCTACACATCATTCTACACTTCATTCTACACTGCTTCATGCTAGACTTCATTCTGCACTTCATTCTACACTTCATCATTCTACACTTCATTCTACACTTCTTCATTCGACACTCCATTCTACACTTCATTCTACAATTATTCATTCTGCACTGCATTCTACACATCATTCGACAAATTATTCTACGCTGCTTCATACTACACTTCATTCTACACTTCATTCGACACTTCATTCCACACTTCATTCGACTCTACTTCATTCTACACTTCATTCTACACTTCATTCTACACTACTTCATTCTGCACTTAATTCAACACTTCATTCTCCACTTCATTCGACACGACTTCATTCTGCACTTCATTCACCACTTCATTGTACACTTCGTTCTACAATTCATTCTACATTACATCATTCTACACTACATTCTACACTTCATTCTGCACTTCATTCTACACTTCATCATTCTACACTTCATTCTACACTTCTTCATTCGACTCTCCATTCTACACTTCATTCTACAATTATTCATTCTGCACTGCATTCTACACATCATTCGACAAATTATTCTACGCTGCTTCATACTACACTTCATTCTACACTTCATTCTGCACTTCTTGATTCAACACTCCATTCGACACTTCATTCTACACTTTATTCGACACTTCATTCCACACTTCATTCGACTCTACTTCATTCTACACTTCATTCTACACTTCATTCTACACTACATCATTCTATACTTCATTCTACACTTCATTCTACACTACTTCATTCTACACTTAATTCAACACTTCATTCTCCACTTCATTCGACACGACTTCATTCTGCACTTCATTCTCCACTTCATTGTACACTTCGTTCTACAATTCATTCTACATTACATCATTCTACACTATATTCTACACTTCATTCTGCACTTCATTCTACACTTCATTCTACAGTACTTCTTTGTACACTTTATTCTTCACTTCATTCTACACTTCATTTTACACTTCTTCATTCTATACTTCAATCTACACTTCATTCTACACTTGATTCTACACTTCTTCATGCTACTCTTCATTCTACACTTCATTCTATACTTCATTCTACATTTCCTCATTCTACACTCCATTCTACACTTCATTCTACACTTCATTCTACACTACTTCATTCTACACTTCATTCTACACTTCATTCTACACTTCTTTATTCTACACTTCATTCTACACTTCATTCTACACTTCATTCTCCACTTCTTCATTCTACACTTTATTTTACACTTCTTCATTCTACACTTCATCCTATACTTAATTCTACACTTCTTCATTCGACACTTCATGCTACACTTCATTTTACACTTTATTGTACACTGCTTCATGCTGCACTTCATTCTACACTTCATTCTGCACTTCATCATTCCACACTTTATTCTACACATCATTCTACAAATTATTCTACACTGCTTCATGCTACACTCCATTCTACACTTCATTCTACACTTCATTCCACATTTTATTCCACACTTCATTCCACTCTACTTCCTTCTACACTTCATTCTACACTTCATTCTACACTACTTCGTTCGATACTTCATTCTGCACTTCATTCTCCACCACTTCATTCTACATATCATTCTACACTTCATTCTACACTGCTTCATGCTAGACTTCATTCTGCACTTCATTCTACACTTCATCATTCTACACTTCATTCTACACTTCTTCATTCGACACTCCATTCTACACTTCATTCTACAATTTATTCTACGCTGCTTCAGACTACACTTCTTTCCACACTTATTCATTCTATACTCCATTCTACACTTCATTCTACAATTTTTCATTCTGCACTGCATTCTACACATCATTCGACAAATTATTCTACGCTGCTTCATACTACACTTCATTCTACACTTCATTCTGCAGTTCTTGATTCAACACTCCATTCCACACTTCATTCCACTCAACTTCATTCGACACTTCATTCTACACTTTATTCTGCACTACTTCATTCTATACTTCATTCTACACATCATTCTACACTACTTCATTCTGCACTTAATTCTTCACTTCATTCTGCACTTCATTCAACACTTCATTCTCTGCTTCATTCTACACTTCAGTCTGTACTTCATTCTGCACTACTTCACTCTGCACTTCAATCTACCCTTCATTTTATACTTCGTTCGACACTACTTCATTCTACACTTCATTCTACACGACATTCTACACTTCATTCTGCACTTCATTCTACACGTCATTCTACACTTCATTCGACACTACTTCATTCTACACTTCATGCTAAACATCATTCTACAATTCATTCTACATTACCATATTCTGCACATCATTCGACACTTTATTCTGCACCACTTCATTCAACACTTCATTCTTCATTTCATTCGACACTTCATTCTACACTTCTCCTTTCTACACTTCATTCTACACTTCTTCAGTCGATTCGTCATTCTACACTTCATTCTACACTTTATTCTACACTTCTTCATTCGACACTCCATTCTACACTTCGTTCGACACTTCATTCTACACTTCATTCTGCACTTCTTCATTCTACACTGCATTCTACACTTCATTGTACACTTCATTCTGCACATTACTCTACACTTCATTCTTCACTACTTCATTCTACACTTCATTCTATACTTCTTCAGTCGATACTTCATTCTACACTTCATTCTACACTTCTTCATTCTACACTTCATTCGATACTTCATTCCACACGTTATTCTACACTTCATTATACACTTCTTCATTCTACACTTCATCATTCTACACTTCATTCTACACTTCTGCATTCTACACTGCATTCTACACATCATGCTACTATTTATTCTACGCTGCTTCATACTACACTTCATTCTACACTTCATTCTACACTTCATTCTACACTTCTTAATTCAACACTCCATTCTACACTTCATTCGACACTTCATTCGACACTTCATTCCACACTTCATTCGACTCTACTGCATTCTACAATTCATTCTGCACTTCATTCTACAATACTTCATTCTTTATTTCATTCTACACTTCATTCTAAACTTCCTTCTACACTTCCTCATTCTACACTTCATTCTACACTTCTTCATTCTACACTCCATTCTACACTTCATTCTACACTTCATTCTACACTACTTCATTCTGCACTTCATTCTACAATTCATTCTGCACTTCATTCTGCACTATTTCATTCTGCACTTCTTACTACACAACTTCGTTCTACACTCCATTCTACACTTCATTGTACACTTCATTCTACAATTCTTCATTCTGCACTTCATTCTAAATTTCATTCTACAGTTCATTCTACACTTCTTCATGCTGCACATCATTTTACACTTCTTCATTCTCCACTTCATTCTGCACTTAATTCTACACTACTTCATTTTGCACTTCATTCTACACTTCATTGTACACTTCGTTCGACAATTCATTCGACATTACTTCATTCTACACTACATTCTACACTTCATTCTTCATTTCAATCTACACTTCATTCTACACTTCTCCTTTCTGCACTTCATTCTACACTTCTTCAGTCGATACTTCATTCTACACTTCATTCTACACTTTATTCTACACTTCTTCATTCTACACTCCATTCTACACTTCGTTCTACACTTCATTCTACACTTCATTCTGCACTTCTTCATTCTACACTGCATTCTACACTTCATTGTACACTTCATTCTGCACATTACTCTACATTTCATTCTTCACTACATCATTCTACACTTCATTCTACACTTCTTCAGTCGATACGTCATTCAACACGTCATTCTACACTTCTTCAATCTACACTTCATTCTATACTTCATTCTACACGTTATTCTACACTGCTTCATGCTACACTTCGTTCGACACTTCATTCTACACTTCATCATTCTACACTTCATTCTGCACTTCTTCATTCTACACTTCATTCTGCACTTCATTCTACACTTATTCATTCTACACTGCATTCAACACATCATTCTACAATTTATTCTACGCTGCTTCATACTACATTTCAATCTACACTTCATTCTACACGTCATTCCACACTTCATTCCACACTTCATTCGACTCTACTTCATTCTACACTTCATTCTGCACTTCATTCTACACTATTTCATTCTATACTTCATTCTACACTTCATTCTACACGACTTCATTCTACACTTAATTCGACACTTCATTCTACACTTCATTCTACACTTCATTCTACACTCCAGTCTATACTTCGTTCTGCACTACTTCACTCTGCACTTCAATCTACCCTTCATTCTACACTTCATTCTGTACTACTTCATTCTACACTTCATTGTACGCTTCATTTTGCACTTCATTCTACACTTCATTGTACACTTCGTTCGACCTTTCAATCTGTATTACTTCATTCTACACTACATTCTACACTTCATTCTGCACTTCATTCTACACGTCATTCTACACTTCTTCATTCTACACTTCATTCTACACTTCATTCTACTACTTCATTCGACACTTCAGTCCATACTTCATTCTGCACTACTTCACTCTGCACTTCAATCTAACCTTCATTCGACACTTCATTCTATACTACATCATTCTCCACATCATTCTACACTTCATTCTACACTGCTTCATTTTGCACTTCATTTTACACTTCATTGTACACTTCGTTCAACAATTCATTCTACATTACTTCATTCGATACTTCATTCTCCTCTTCAGTCTGCACTTCAATCTGCACTTCATTCTACACTTCATTCTGCACATCACTCTCCACTTAATTCAGCACTACTTCGTTCGACACTTCATTCTACATTTCCTTCTACACTTCATTCGACACTTCCTCATTCTACACTTCATTCTACACTTCATTCTGCACTACTTCATTCTGCACTTCTTTCTACACTACTTCATTCGACACTCAGTTCTGCACTTCATTCTGCACTTCATTCTACACTTCTTCATTCTACACTTCATTCTGCACTACTTCATTCTGCACATCATTCCACACTTCATTCTATACTTAATTCTTCACTTCATTCTACACTTCTTCATTCTACACTTCATTTTAAACTTCTTCATTCTACACTTCATTCTGCACTTCATTCTACACTTCTTCATTCTACACTTCATTCTACACGTTATTCTGCACTGCCTCATGCAAGACTTCATTCTACACTTCATTCTACACTTCATCATTCTACACATCATTCTACACTTCTTCATTCTACACTTCATTCGACACTTCATTCTACAATTATTCATTCTACACTGCATTCTACACATCATTCTACACATCATTCTACACTTCTTCATTCTACACTTCATTCGACACTTCATTCTACAATTATTCATTCTACACTGCATTCTACACATCATTCTACAAATTATTCTATGCTGCTTCATACTACACTTCATTCTACACTTCATTCTACATTTCTTAATTCAACACTCCATTCGACACTTCATTCTACACTTCATTCAACATTTCATTCCACACTTCATTCGACTCTGCTTCATTCTACACTTCATTCTACACTTCATTCTACACTACTTCATTCGATACTTCATTCTACACTTCATTCTACACGACTTCATTATACACTTAATTCCACACATCATTCTACACTTCATTCTACACTTTATTCGATGCTTCATTGTACAGTTCGGTCTATACTTCATTCTGCACTTCAATCTACCCTTCATTCTCCACTTCATTCTACACTTCCTTCTACACTTCATTCGGCACTTCTTCATTCTACACTTCATTATACACTTCTTTATTCTACACTACATTCTACACTTCATTCTGCACTTCATTCTCCACCACTTCATTCTACATATCATTCTACACTTCATTCTACACTGCTTCATGCTAGACTTCATTCTGCACTTCATTCTACACTTCATCATTCTACACTTCATTCTACACTTCTTCATTCGACACTCCATTCTACACTTCATTCTACAATTATTCATTCTGCACTGCATTCTACACATCATTCGACAAATTATTCTACGCTGCTTCATACTACACTTCATTCTACACTTCATTCGACACTTCATTCCACACTTTATTCGACTCTACTTCATTCTACACTTCATTCTACACTTCATTCACACTACTTCATTCTATACTTCATTCTACACTTCATTCTACACTACTTCATTCTACACTTAATTCAACACTTCATTCTCCACTTTATTCGACGCGACTTCATTCTGCACTTCATTCTCCACTTCATTGTACACTTCGTTCTACAATTCATTCTACATTACATCATTCTATACTACATTCTACACTTCATTCTGCACTTCATTCTGCACTTCATTCTACACTTCATCATTCCACACTTTATTCTACACTACATTTTACACTTTATTGTACACTGCTTCATGCTACACTCCATTCTACACTTCATTCTACACTTCATTCCACATTTTATTTCACACTTCATTCCACTCTACTTCCTTCTACACTTCATTCTACACTTCATTCTACACTACTTCGTTCGATACTTCATTCTGCACTTCATTCTCCACCACGTCATTCTACATATCATTCTACACTTCATTCTACACTGCTTCATGCTAGACTTCATTCTGCACTTCATTCTACACTTCATCATTCTACACTTCATTCTACACTTCTTCATTCGACACTCCATTCTACACTTCATTCTACAATTTATTCTACGCTGCTTCAGACTACACTTCTTTCCACACTTATTCATTCTACACTCCATTCTACACTTCATTCTACAATTTTTCATTCTGCACTGCATTCTACACATCATTCGACAAATTATTCTACGCTGCTTCATACTACACTTCATTCTACACTTCATTCTGCAGTTCTTGATTCAACACTCCATTCCACACTTCATTCCACTCAACTTCATTCGACACTTCATTCTACACTTTATTCTGCACTACTTCATTCTATACTTCATTCTACACATCATTCTACACTACTTCATTCTGCACTTAATTCTTCACTTCATTCTGCACTTCATTCAACACTTCATTCTCTGCTTCATTCTACACTTCAGTCTGTACTTCATTCTGCACTACTTCACTCTGCACTTCAATCTACCCTTCATTTTATATTTCGTTCGACACTACTTCATTCTACACTTCATTCTACACGACATTCTACACTTCATTCTGCACTTCATTCTACACGTCATTCTACACTTCATTCGACACTACCTCATTCTACACTTCATGCTAAACATCATTCTACAATTCATTCTACATTACCATATTCTGCACATCATTCGACACTTCATTCTGCACCACTTCATTCAACACTTCATTCTTCATTTCATTCGACACTTCATTCTACACTTCTCCTTTCTACACTTCATTCTGCACTTCTTCAGTCGATTCGTCATTCTACACTTCATTCTACACTTTATTCTACACTTCTTCATTCGACACTCCATTCTACACTTCGTTCGACACTTCATTCTACACTTCATTCTGCACTTCTTCATTCTACACTGCATTCTACACTTCATTGTACACTTCATTCTGCACATTACTCTACACTTCATTCTTCACTACTTCATTCTACACTTCATTCTATACTTCTTCAGTCGATACTTCATTCTACACTTCATTCTACACTTCTTCATTCTACACTTCATTCGATACTTCATTCCACACGTTATTCTACACTTCATTATACACTTCTTCATTCTACACTTCATCATTCTACACTTCATTCTACACTTCTGCATTCTACACTGCATTCTACACATCATGCTACTATTTATTCTACGCTGCTTCATACTACACTTCATTCTACACTTCTTAATTCAACACTCCATTCTACACTTCATTCGACACTTCATTCGACACTTCATTCCACACTTCATTCGACTCTACTTCATTCTACAATTCATTCTGCACTTCATTCTACAATACTTCATTCTTTATTTCATTCTATACTTCATTCTAAACTTCCTTCTACACTTCCTCATTCTACACTTCATTCTACACTTCTTCATTCTACACTCCATTCTACACTTCATTCTACACTTCATTCTACACTACTTCATTCTGCACTTCATTCTACAATTCATTCTGCACTTCATTCTGCACTATTTCATTCTGCACTTCTTACTACACAACTTCGTTCTACACTCCATTCTACACTTCATTGTACACTTCATTCTACAATTCTTCATTCTGCACTTCATTCTAAATTTCATTCTACAGTTCATTCTACACTTCTTCATGCTGCACATCATTTTACACTTCTTCATTCTCCACTTCATTCTGCACTTAATTCTACACTACTTCATTTTGCACTTCATTCTACACTTCATTGTACACTTCGTTCGACAATTCATTCGACATTACTTCATTCTACACTACATTCTACACTTCATTCTTCATTTCAATCTACACTTCATTCTACACTTCTCCTTTCTGCACTTCATTCTACACTTCTTCAGTCGGTACTTCATTCTACACTTCATTCTACACTTTATTCGACACTTCTTCATTCTACACTCCATTCTACACTTCGTTCTACACTTCATTCTACACTTCATTCTGCACTTCTTCATTCTACACTGCATTCTACACTTCATTGTACACTTCATTCTGCACATTACTCTACATTTCATTCTTCACTACATCATTCTACACTTCATTCTACACTTCTTCAGTCGATACGTCATTCAACACGTCATTCTACACTTCTTCAATCTACACTTCATTCTATACTTCATTCTACACGTTATTCTACACTGCTTCATGCTACACTTCGTTCGACACTTCATTCTACACTTCATCATTCTACACTTCATTCTACACTTCTTCATTCTACACTTCATTCTGCACTTCATTCTACACTTATTCATTCTACACTGCATTCAACACATCATTCTACAATTTATTCTACGCTGCTTCATACTACATTTCAATCTACACTTCATTCTACACGTCATTCCACACTTCATTCTCCACTTCTTAATTCAACACACCATTCTACACTTCATTCTGCACTTTATTCGACACTTCATTCCACACTTCATTCGACTCTACTTCATTCTACACTTCATTCTGCACTTCATTCTACACTATTTCACTCTCTACTTCATTCTACACTTCATTCTACACGACTTCATTCTACACTTAATTCGACACTTCATTCTACACTTCATTCTACACTTCATTCTACGCTTCATTCTACACTTCAGTCTATACTTCGTTCTGCACTACTTCACTCTGCACTTCAATCTACCCTTCATTCTACACTTCATTCTGTACTACTTCATTCTACACTTTATTGTACGCTTCATTTTGCACTTCATTCTACACCATTGTACACTTCGTTCGACCTTTCATTCTGTATTACTTCATTCTACACTACATTCTACACTTCATTCTGCACTTCATTCTACACGTCATTCTACACTTCTTCATTCTACACTTCATTCTACACTTCATTCTACTACTTCATTCGACACTTCAGTCCATACTTCATTCTGCACTACTTCACTCTGCACTTCAATCTAACCTTCATTCGACACTTCATTCTATACTACATCATTCTCCACATCATTCTACACTTCATTCTACACTGCTTCATTTTGCACTTCATTTTACACTTCATTGTACACTTCGTTCAACAATTCATTCTACATTACTTCATTCGATACTTCATTCTCCTCTTCAGTCTGCACTTCAATCTGCACTTCATTCTACACTTCATTCTGCACATCACTCTCCACTTCATTCAGCACTACTTCGTTCGACACTTCATTCTACATTTCCTTCTACACTTCATTCGACACTTCCTCATTCTACACTTCATTCTACACTTCATTCTGCACTACTTCATTCTGCACTTCTTTCTACACTACTTCATTCGACACTCAGTTCTGCACTTCATTCTGCACTTCATTCTACACTTCTTCATTCTACACTTCATTCTGCACTACTTCATTCTGCACATCATTCCACACTTCATTCTATACTTAATTCTTCACTTCATTCTACACTTCTTCATTCTACACTTCATTTTAAACTTCTTCATTCTACACTTCATTCTGCACTTCATTCTACACTTCTTCATTCTACACTTCATTCTACACGTTATTCTGCACTGCCTCATGCAAGACTTCATTCTACACTGCATTCTACACATCATTCTACACATCATTCTACACTTCTTCATTCTACACTTCATTCGACACTTCATTCTACAATTATTCATTCTACACTGCATTCTACACATCATTCTACAAATTATTCGATGCTGCTTCATACTACACTTCATTCTACACTTCATTCTACATTTCTTAATTCAACACTCCATTCGACACTTCATTCTACACTTCATTCAACATTTCATTCCACACTTCATTCGACTCTGCTTCATTCGATACTTCATTCTACACTTCATTCTACACGACTTCATTATACACTTAATTCCACACATCATTCTACACTTCATTCTACACTTTATTCGATGCTTCATTGTACAGTTCGGTCTATACTTCATTCTGCACTTCAATCTACCCTTCATTCTCCACTTCATTCTACACTTCCTTCTACACTTCATTCGGCACTTCTTCATTCTACACTTCATTATACACTTCTTTATTCTACACTACATTCTACACTTCATTCTGCACTTCATTCTCCACCACTTCATTCTACACATCATTCTACACTTCATTCTACACTGCTTCATGCTAGACTTCATTCTGCACTTCATTCTACACTTCATCATTCTACACTTCATTCTACACTTCTTCATTCGACACTCCATTCTACACTTCATTCTACAATTATTCATTCTGCACTGCATTCTACACATCATTCGACAAATTATTCTACGCTGCTTCATACTACACTTCATTCTACACTTCATTCGACACTTCATTCCACACTTTATTCGACTCTACTTCATTCTACACTTCATTCTACACTTCATTTACACTACTTCATTCTATACTTCATTCTACACTTCATTCTACACTACTTCATTCTGCACTTAATTCAACACTTCATTCTCCACTTTATTCGACGCGACTTCATTCTGCACTTCATTCTCCACTTCATTGTACACTTCGTTCTACAATTCATTCTACATTACATCATTCTATACTACATTCTACACTTCATTCTGCACTTCATTCTGCACTTCATTCTACACTTCATCATTCTACACTTCATTCTACACTTCTTCATTCGACACTCCATTCTACACTTCATTCTACAATTATTCATTCTGCACTGCATTCTACACATCATTCGACACATTATTCTACGCTGCTTCATACTACACTTCATTCTACACTTCATTCTGCACTTCTTGATTCAACACTCCATTCGACACTTCATTCTACACTTCATTCGACACTTCATTCCACACTTCATTCGACTCTACTTCATTCTACACTTCATTCTGCACTTCATTCTACACTACTTCATTCTATACTTCATTCTACACTTCATTCTACACTACTTCATTCTACACTTAATTCAACACTTCATTCTCCACTTCATTCGACACGACTTCATTCTGCACTTCATTCTCCACTTCATTGTACACTTCGTTCTACAATTCATTCTACATTACATCATTCTAAACTACATTCTACACTTCATTCTGAACTTCATTCTACACTTCATTCGACAGTACTTCTTTGTGCACTTTATTCTTCACTTCATTCTACACTTCATTCTACACTTCTTCATTCTACACTTCATTCTACACTTCATTCTACACTTCATTCTCCACTTCTTCATTCTACACTTTATTTTACACTTCTTCATTCTACATTTCATTCTATACTTCACTCTACACTTCTTCATTCGACACTTCATGCGACACTTCATTCTACAGTTTATTCTACACTGCTTCATGCTGCACTTCATTCTGCACTTCATCGTTCTACACTTTATTCTACACATCATTCTACAATTTATTCTACACTGCTTCATGCTACACTCCATTCTACACTTCATTCTACACTTCATTCCACACTTCATTCCACACTTCATTCCACACTTCATTCCACTCTACTTCCTTCTACACTTCATTCTACACTTCATACTACACTCCTTCATTCTATACTTCATTCTGCACTTCATTCTTCACTACTTCATTCTACACTTAATATACACTTAATTCTACCCTTCATTCATCACTTCATTCTAAGCTTCATTCTACACTTCATTCCATAATTCGGTCTACACTACTTCATTTTGCACTTTTTTCTACACTTCATTGTACACTTCGTTCGACAATTCATTCCACATTACTTCATTCTACACTACATTCTACACTTCATTCTGCACTTCATTCTACACGTCATTCTACACATCATTCGACACTACTTCATTCTACACTTCATTCTAAATTTCATTCGACAATTCATTCTACATTACTTTATTCTGCACATCATTCTACACTTCATTCTACACTGCTTCAGTCTATACTTCATTCTGCACTACTTCACTTTGCACTTCAATCTACCCTTCATTCTCCACTTCATTCTACACTTCCTACTACACTTCATTCGGCACTTCTTCATTCTACACTTCATTCTACACTTCTTCATTCTACACTCCATTCTACACTTCATTCTGCACTTCATTCTCCACCACTTCATTCTGCACATCATTCTACACTTCATTCTACACTGCTTCATGCTAGACTTCATTCTGCACTTCATTCTACACTTCTTCATTCGACACTCCATTCTACACTTCATTCTACAATTATTCATTCTGCACTGCATTCTACACATCATGCGACAAATTATTCTACGCTGCTTCATACTACACTTCATTCTACACTTCATTCTGCACTTCTTGATTCAACACTCCATTCGACACTTCATTCTACACTTCATTCGACACTTCATTCCACACTTCATTCGACTCTACTTCATTCTACACTTCATTCTACACTTCATTCTACACTACTTCATTCTATACTTCATTCTACACATCATTCTACACTTCATTCTACACTGCTTCATGCTAGACTTCATTCTGCACTTCATTCTACACTTCTTCATTCGACACTCCATTCTACACTTCATTCTACAATTATTCATTCTGCACTGCATTCTACACATCATGCGACAAATTATTCTACGCTGCTTCATACTACACTTCATTCTACACTTCATTCTGCACTTCTTGATTCAACACTCCATTCGACACTTCATTCCACTCAACTTCATTCGACACTTCATTCTACACTTTATTCTGCACTACTTCATTCTATACTTCATTCTACACATCATTCTACACTACTTCATTCTGCACTTAATTCTTCACTTCATTCTGCACTTCATTCAACACTTCATTCTCTGCTTCATTCTACACTTCAGTCTGTACTTCATTCTGCACTACTTCACTCTGCACTTCAATCTACCCTTCATTTTATATTTCGTTCGACACTACTTCATTCTACACTTCATTCTACACGACATTCTACACTTCATTCTGCACTTCATTCTACACGTCATTCTACACTTCATTCGACACTACTTCATTCTACACTTCATGCTAAACATCATTCTACAATTCATTCTACATTACCATATTCTGCACATCATTCGACACTTCATTCTGCACCACTTCATTCAACACTTCATTCTTCATTTCATTCGACACTTCATTCTACACTTCTCCTTTCTACACTTCATTCTGCACTTCTTCAGTCGATTCGTCATTCTACACTTCATTCTACACTTTATTCTACACTTCTTCATTCGACACTCCATTCTACACTTCGTTCGACACTTCATTCTACACTTCATTCTGCACTTCTTCATTCTACACTGCATTCTACACTTCATTGTACACTTCATTCTGCACATTACTCTACACTTCATTCTTCACTACTTCATTCTACACTTCATTCTATACTTCTTCAGTCGATACTTCATTCTACACTTCATTCTACACTTCTTCATTCTACACTTCATTCGATACTTCATTCCACACGTTATTCTACACTTCATTATACACTTCTTCATTCTACACTTCATCATTCTACACTTCATTCTACACTTCTGCATTCTACACTGCATTCTACACATCATGCTACTATTTATTCTACGCTGCTTCATACTACACTTCATTCTACACTTCTTAATTCAACACTCCATTCTACACTTCATTCGACACTTCATTCGACACTTCATTCCACACTTCATTCGACTCTACTTCATTCTACAATTCATTCTGCACTTCATTCTACAATACTTCATTCTTTATTTCATTCTATACTTCATTCTAAACTTCCTTCTACACTTCCTCATTCTACACTTCATTCTACACTTCTTCATTCTACACTCCATTCTACACTTCATTCTACACTTCATTCTACACTACTTCATTCTGCACTTCATTCTACAATTCATTCTGCACTTCATTCTGCACTATTTCATTCTGCACTTCTTACTACACAACTTCGTTCTACACTCCATTCTACACTTCATTGTACACTTCATTCTACAATTCTTCATTCTGCACTTCATTCTAAATTTCATTCTACAGTTCATTCTACACTTCTTCATGCTGCACATCATTTTACACTTCTTCATTCTCCACTTCATTCTGCACTTAATTCTACACTACTTCATTTTGCACTTCATTCTACACTTCATTGTACACTTCGTTCGACAATTCATTCGACATTACTTCATTCTACACTACATTCTACACTTCATTCTTCATTTCAATCTACACTTCATTCTACACTTCTCCTTTCTGCACTTCATTCTACACTTCTTCAGTCGGTACTTCATTCTACACTTCATTCTACACTTTATTCGACACTTCTTCATTCTACACTCCATTCTACACTTCGTTCTACACTTCATTCTACACTTCATTCTGCACTTCTTCATTCTACACTGCATTCTACACTTCATTGTACACTTCATTCTGCACATTACTCTACATTTCATTCTTCACTACATCATTCTACACTTCATTCTACACTTCTTCAGTCGATACGTCATTCAACACGTCATTCTACACTTCTTCAATCTACACTTCATTCTATACTTCATTCTACACGTTATTCTACACTGCTTCATGCTACACTTCGTTCGACACTTCATTCTACACTTCATCATTCTACACTTCATTCTACACTTCTTCATTCTACACTTCATTCTGCACTTCATTCTACACTTATTCATTCTACACTGCATTCAACACATCATTCTACAATTTATTCTACGCTGCTTCATACTACATTTCAATCTACACTTCATTCTACACGTCATTCCACACTTCATTCTCCACTTCTTAATTCAACACACCATTCTACACTTCATTCTGCACTTTATTCGACACTTCATTCCACACTTCATTCGACTCTACTTCATTCTACACTTCATTCTGCACTTCATTCTACACTATTTCACTCTCTACTTCATTCTACACTTCATTCTACACGACTTCATTCTACACTTAATTCGACACTTCATTCTACACTTCATTCTACACTTCATTCTACGCTTCATTCTACACTTCAGTCTATACTTCGTTCTGCACTACTTCACTCTGCACTTCAATCTACCCTTCATTCTACACTTCATTCTGTACTACTTCATTCTACACTTTATTGTACGCTTCATTTTGCACTTCATTCTACACCATTGTACACTTCGTTCGACCTTTCATTCTGTATTACTTCATTCTACACTACATTCTACACTTCATTCTGCACTTCATTCTACACGTCATTCTACACTTCTTCATTCTACACTTCATTCTACACTTCATTCTACTACTTCATTCGACACTTCAGTCCATACTTCATTCTGCACTACTTCACTCTGCACTTCAATCTAACCTTCATTCGACACTTCATTCTATACTACATCATTCTCCACATCATTCTACACTTCATTCTACACTGCTTCATTTTGCACTTCATTTTACACTTCATTGTACACTTCGTTCAACAATTCATTCTACATTACTTCATTCGATACTTCATTCTCCTCTTCAGTCTGCACTTCAATCTGCACTTCATTCTACACTTCATTCTGCACATCACTCTCCACTTCATTCAGCACTACTTCGTTCGACACTTCATTCTACATTTCCTTCTACACTTCATTCGACACTTCCTCATTCTACACTTCATTCTACACTTCATTCTGCACTACTTCATTCTGCACTTCTTTCTACACTACTTCATTCGACACTCAGTTCTGCACTTCATTCTGCACTTCATTCTACACTTCTTCATTCTACACTTCATTCTGCACTACTTCATTCTGCACATCATTCCACACTTCATTCTATACTTAATTCTTCACTTCATTCTACACTTCTTCATTCTACACTTCATTTTAAACTTCTTCATTCTACACTTCATTCTGCACTTCATTCTACACTTCTTCATTCTACACTTCATTCTACACGTTATTCTGCACTGCCTCATGCAAGACTTCATTCTACACTGCATTCTACACATCATTCTACACATCATTCTACACTTCTTCATTCTACACTTCATTCGACACTTCATTCTACAATTATTCATTCTACACTGCATTCTACACATCATTCTACAAATTATTCGATGCTGCTTCATACTACACTTCATTCTACACTTCATTCTACATTTCTTAATTCAACACTCCATTCGACACTTCATTCTACACTTCATTCAACATTTCATTCCACACTTCATTCGACTCTGCTTCATTCGATACTTCATTCTACACTTCATTCTACACGACTTCATTATACACTTAATTCCACACATCATTCTACACTTCATTCTACACTTTATTCGATGCTTCATTGTACAGTTCGGTCTATACTTCATTCTGCACTTCAATCTACCCTTCATTCTCCACTTCATTCTACACTTCCTTCTACACTTCATTCGGCACTTCTTCATTCTACACTTCATTATACACTTCTTTATTCTACACTACATTCTACACTTCATTCTGCACTTCATTCTCCACCACTTCATTCTACACATCATTCTACACTTCATTCTACACTGCTTCATGCTAGACTTCATTCTGCACTTCATTCTACACTTCATCATTCTACACTTCATTCTACACTTCTTCATTCGACACTCCATTCTACACTTCATTCTACAATTATTCATTCTGCACTGCATTCTACACATCATTCGACAAATTATTCTACGCTGCTTCATACTACACTTCATTCTACACTTCATTCGACACTTCATTCCACACTTTATTCGACTCTACTTCATTCTACACTTCATTCTACACTTCATTTACACTACTTCATTCTATACTTCATTCTACACTTCATTCTACACTACTTCATTCTGCACTTAATTCAACACTTCATTCTCCACTTTATTCGACGCGACTTCATTCTGCACTTCATTCTCCACTTCATTGTACACTTCGTTCTACAATTCATTCTACATTACATCATTCTATACTACATTCTACACTTCATTCTGCACTTCATTCTGCACTTCATTCTACACTTCATCATTCTACACTTCATTCTACACTTCTTCATTCGACACTCCATTCTACACTTCATTCTACAATTATTCATTCTGCACTGCATTCTACACATCATTCGACACATTATTCTACGCTGCTTCATACTACACTTCATTCTACACTTCATTCTGCACTTCTTGATTCAACACTCCATTCGACACTTCATTCTACACTTCATTCGACACTTCATTCCACACTTCATTCGACTCTACTTCATTCTACACTTCATTCTGCACTTCATTCTACACTACTTCATTCTATACTTCATTCTACACTTCATTCTACACTACTTCATTCTACACTTAATTCAACACTTCATTCTCCACTTCATTCGACACGACTTCATTCTGCACTTCATTCTCCACTTCATTGTACACTTCGTTCTACAATTCATTCTACATTACATCATTCTAAACTACATTCTACACTTCATTCTGAACTTCATTCTACACTTCATTCGACAGTACTTCTTTGTGCACTTTATTCTTCACTTCATTCTACACTTCATTCTACACTTCTTCATTCTACACTTCATTCTACACTTCATTCTACACTTCATTCTCCACTTCTTCATTCTACACTTTATTTTACACTTCTTCATTCTACATTTCATTCTATACTTCACTCTACACTTCTTCATTCGACACTTCATGCGACACTTCATTCTACAGTTTATTCTACACTGCTTCATGCTGCACTTCATTCTGCACTTCATCGTTCTACACTTTATTCTACACATCATTCTACAATTTATTCTACACTGCTTCATGCTACACTCCATTCTACACTTCATTCTACACTTCATTCCACACTTCATTCCACACTTCATTCCACACTTCATTCCACTCTACTTCCTTCTACACTTCATTCTACACTTCATACTACACTCCTTCATTCTATACTTCATTCTGCACTTCATTCTTCACTACTTCATTCTACACTTAATATACACTTAATTCTACCCTTCATTCATCACTTCATTCTAAGCTTCATTCTACACTTCATTCCATAATTCGGTCTACACTACTTCATTTTGCACTTTTTTCTACACTTCATTGTACACTTCGTTCGACAATTCATTCCACATTACTTCATTCTACACTACATTCTACACTTCATTCTGCACTTCATTCTACACGTCATTCTACACATCATTCGACACTACTTCATTCTACACTTCATTCTAAATTTCATTCGACAATTCATTCTACATTACTTTATTCTGCACATCATTCTACACTTCATTCTACACTGCTTCAGTCTATACTTCATTCTGCACTACTTCACTTTGCACTTCAATCTACCCTTCATTCTCCACTTCATTCTACACTTCCTACTACACTTCATTCGGCACTTCTTCATTCTACACTTCATTCTACACTTCTTCATTCTACACTCCATTCTACACTTCATTCTGCACTTCATTCTCCACCACTTCATTCTGCACATCATTCTACACTTCATTCTACACTGCTTCATGCTAGACTTCATTCTGCACTTCATTCTACACTTCTTCATTCGACACTCCATTCTACACTTCATTCTACAATTATTCATTCTGCACTGCATTCTACACATCATGCGACAAATTATTCTACGCTGCTTCATACTACACTTCATTCTACACTTCATTCTGCACTTCTTGATTCAACACTCCATTCGACACTTCATTCTACACTTCATTCGACACTTCATTCCACACTTCATTCGACTCTACTTTATTCTACACTTCATTCTACACTTCATTCTACACTACTTCATTCTATACTTCATTCTACACATCATTCTACACTTCATTCTACACTGCTTCATGCTAGACTTCATTCTGCACTTCATTCTACACTTCTTCATTCGACACTCCATTCTACACTTCATTCTACAATTATTCATTCTGCACTGCATTCCACACATCATGCGACAAATTATTCTACGCTGCTTCATACTACACTTCATTCTACACTTCATTCTGCACTTCTTGATTCAACACTCCATTCGACACTTCATTCTACACTTCATTCCACACTTCATTCCACACTTCATTCGACTCTACTTCATTCTACACTTCATTCTACACTTCATTCTACACTACTTCATTCTATACTTCATTCTACACTTCATTCTACACTACTTCATTCTACACTTAATTCAACACTTCATTCTCCACTTCATTCGACACGACTTCATTCTGCACTTCATTCTCCACTTCATTGTACACTTCATTCTACAATTCATTCTACATTACATCATTCTACACTACATTCTACACTTCATTCTGCACTTCATTCTACACTTCATTCGACAGTACTTCTTTGTACACTTTATTCTTCACTTCATTCTACACTTCATTCTACACTTCTTCAATATACACTCCATTGTACACTTAATTTTACACTTCTTCATTCTATACTTCATTCTACACTTCATTCTACACTTGATTCTACACTTCTTCATGCTACTCTTCATTCTACACTTCATTCTATACTTCATTCTACACTTCTTCATTCTACACTCCATTCTACACTTCATTCTGCACTTCATTCTACACTACTTCATTCTACACTTCATTCTGCACGTCATTCTGCACTACTTCATTCTGCACTTCTTTCTACGCTACTTAATTTTACACTCCATTCTACACTTCATTCTACACTTCATTCTACACTACTTCATTCTACACTTCATTCTACACTTCATTCTACACATCATCATTCTACACATCATTCTACACTTCTTCATTCTACACTTCATTCGACACTTCATTCTACAATTATTCATTCTACACTGCATTCTACACATCATTCTACAAATTATTCTATGCTGCTTCATACTACACTTCATTCTACAATTCATTCTACACTTCTTAATTCAACACTCCATTCGACACTTCATTCTACATTTCATTCAACATTTCATTGCACACTTCATTCGACTCTGCTTCATTCTACACTTCATTCTACACTTCATTCTACACTACTTCATTCGATACTTCATTCTACACTTCATTCTACACGACTTCATTATACACTTAATTCCACACATCATTCTACACTTCATTCTACACTTTATTCGATGCTTCATTGTACACTTCGGTCTATACTTCATTCTGCACTTCAATCTACCCTTCATTCTCCACTTCATTCGACACTTCCTTCTACACTTCATTCGGCACTTCTTCATTCTACACTTCATTCTACACTTCTTCATTCTACACTCCATTCTACACTTCATTCTGCACTTCATTCTCCACCACTTCATTCTACACATCATTCTACACTTCATTCTACACTGCTTCATGCTAGACTTCATTCTGCACTTCATTCTACACTTCATCATTCTACACTTCATTCTACACTTCATTCTACAATTATTCATTCTGCACTGCATTCTACACATCATTCGACAAATTATTCTACGCTGCTTCATACTACACTTCATTCTACACTTCATTCTGCACTTCTTGGTTCAACACTCCATTTGACACTTCATTCTACACTTCATTCGACACTTCATTCCACACTTCATTCGACTCTACTTCATTCTACACTTCATTCTACACCATTTTATACTACTTCATTCTATACTTCATTCTACACTTCATTCTACACTACTTCATTCTACACTTAATTCAACACTTCATTCTCCACTTCATTCGACACGACTTCATTCTGCACTTCATTCTCCACTTCATTGTACACTTCGTTCTACAATTCATTCTACATTACATCATTCTACACTACATTCTACACTTCATTCTGCACTTCATTCTACACTTCATTCGACAGTACTTCTTTGTACACTTTATTCTTCACTTCATTCCACACTTCATTCTACACTTCTTCATTATACACTCCATTGTACACTTCATTTTACACTTCTTCATTCTATACTTCATTCTACACTTCATTCTACACTTGATTCTACACTTCTTCATGCTACTCTTAATTCTACACTTCATTCTATGCTTCATTCTACACTACTTAATTCTACACTCCATTGTACACTTCATTTTACACTTCTTCATTCTATACTTCATTCTACACTTCATTCTACACTTGATTCTACACTTCTTCATGCTACTCTTAATTCTACACTTCATTCTATGCTTCATTCTACACTACTTAATTCTACACTTCATTCTGCACTTCATTCTGCACTACTTCATTCTGCACTTCATTCTACACTTCATCATTCTACACTTCATTCTACACTTCTTCATTCGACACTCCATTCTACACTTCATTCTACAATTATTCATTCTGCACTGCATTCTACACATCATTCGACAAATTATTCTACGCTGCTTCATACTACACTTCATTCTACACTTCATTCTGCACTTCTTGATTCAACACTCCATTTGACACTTCATTCTACACTTCATTCGACACTTCATTCCACACTTCATTCGACTCTACTTCATTCTACACTTCATTCTACACTTCATTCTACACTACTTCATTCTATACTTCATTCTACACTTCATTCTACACTACTTCATTCTACACTTAATTCAACACTTCATTCTCCACTTCATTCGACACGACTTCATTCTGCACTTCATTCTCCACTTCATTGTACACTTCGTTCTACAATTCATTCTACATTACATCATTCTCCACTACATTCTACACTTCATTCTGCACTTCATTCTACACTTCATTCGACAGTACTTCTTTGTACACTTTATTCTTCACTTCATTCCACACTTCATTCTACACTTCTTCATTATACACTCCATTGTACACTTCATTTTACACTTCTTCATTCTATACTTCATTCTACACTTCACTCTACACTTGATTCTACACTTCTTCATGCTACTCTTCATTCTACACTTCATTCTATACTTCATTCTACACTACTTCATTCTACACTTCATTCTGCACTTCATTCTGCACTACTTCATTCTGCACTTCTTTCTACGCTACTTCATTTTACACTCCATTCTACACTTCATTCTACACTTCATTCTACACTACTTCATTCTACACTTAATTCTACACTTCATTCTACATTTCTTCATTCTACACTTCATTCTACACTTCATTCTACACTTCATTCTCCACTTCTTCATTCTACACTTTATTTTACACTTCTTCATTCTACACTTCATTCTATACTTCATTCTACACTTCTTCATTCGACACTTCATGCTACACTTCATTCTACAGTTTATTTTACACTGCTTCATGCTGCACTTCATTCTACACTTCATTCTGCACTTCATCGTTCTGCACTTTATTCTGCACATCATTCTACAATTTATTCTACACTGCTTCATGCTACACTCCATTCTACACTTCATTCTACACTTCATTCCACACTTCATTCCACACTTCATTCCACTCTACTTCCTTCTACACTTCATTCTACACTTCATTCTACACTACTTCATTCTATACTTCATTCTGCACATCATTCTTCACTACTTCATTCTACACTTAATATACACTTAATTCTACCCTTCATTCATCACTTCATTCTAAGCTTCATTCTACACTTCATTCCACACTTCGGTCTACACTACTTCATTTTGCACTTCTTTCTACACTTCATTGTACACTTCGTTCGACAATTCATTCCACATTACTTCATTCTACACTACATTCTACACTTCATTCTGCACTTCATTCTACACGTCATTCTACACTGCTTCATGCTAGACTTCATTCTGCACTTCATTCTACACTTCATCATTCTACACTTCATTCTACACTTCATTCTAAGCTTCATTCTACACTTCAGTCTCTACTTAATTCTGCACTACTTCACTTTGCACTTCAATCTACCCTTCATTCTCCACTTCAATCTACACTACTTCATTCTATACTTCATTCTGCACTTCATTCTACACTTCATCATTCTACACTTCATTCTACACTTCATTCTACACTTCATTCTACACTACTTCATTCTATACTTCATTCTACACTTCATTCTACACTACTTCATTCTACACTTAATTCAACACTTCATTCTCCACTTCATTCGACACGACTTCATTCTGCACTTCATTCTCCACTTCATTGTACACTTCGTTCTACAATTCATTCTACATTACATCATTCTACACTTCATTCTACACTTCTTCATTCTACACTCCATTCTACACTTCATTCTACACTTCATTCTACACTACTTCATTCTACACTTCATTCTGCACTTCATTCTGCACTACTTCATTCTGCACTTCTTTCTACGGTACTTCATTTTACACTCCATTCTACTCTTCATTCTACACTTCATTCTACACTACTTTATTCTTCACTTCATTCTACACTTCATTCTACACTTCTTCATTCTACACTTCATTCTACACTTCATTCTACACTTCATCTCCACTTCTTCATTCTACACTTTATTTTACACTTCTTCATTCTACACTTCATCCTATACTTCATTCTACACTTCTTCATTCGACACTTCATGCTATACTTCATTTTACACTTTATTTTACACTGCTTCATGCTGCACTTCATTCTACACTTCATTTTGCACTTCATCATTCCACTCTTTATTCTACACATCATTCTACAAATTATTCTACACTGCTTCATGCTACACTCCATTCTACACTTCATTCTACACTTCATTCCACATTTTATTCCACACTTCATTCCACTCTACTTCCTTCTACACTTCATTCTACACTTCATTCTACACTACTTCATTCGATACTTCATTCTGCACTTCGTTCTCCACCACTTCATTCTACATATCATTCTACACTTCATTCTACACTGCTTCATGCTAGACTTCATTCTGCACTTCATTCTACACTTCATCATTCTACACTTCATTCTACACTTCTTCATTCGACACTCCATTCTACACTTCATTCTACAATTATTCATTCTGCCATGCTTTCTACACATCATTCGACAAATTATTCTATGCTGCTTCATACTACACTTCATTCTACACTTCATTCTGCACTTCTTGATTCAACACTCCATTCGACACTTCATTCTACACTTCATTCGACACTTCATTCCACACTTCATTCGACTCTACTTCATTCTACACTTCATTCTACACTTCATTCTACACTACTTCATTCTATACTTCATTCTACACTTCATTCTACACTACTTCATTCTACACTTAATTCAACACTTCATTCTCCACTTCATTCGACACGACTTCATTCTGCACTTCATTCTCCACTTCATTGTACACTTCGTTCTACAATTCATTCTACATTACATCATTCTACACTACATTCTACACTTCATTCTGCACTTCATTCTACACTTAATTCGACAGTACTTCTTTGTACACTTTATTCTTCACTTCATTCCACACTTCATTCTACACTTCTTCATTAAACAATCCATTGTACACTTCATTTTACACTTCTTCATTCTATACTTCATTCTACACTTCATTCTACACTTGATTCTACACTTCTTCATGCTACTCTTAATTCTACACTTCATTCTATGCTTCATTCTACACTACTTAATTCTACACTTCATTCTGCACTTCATTCTGCACTACTTCATTCTGCACTTCATTCTACACTTCATCATTCTACACTTCATTCTACACTTCTTCATTCGACACTCCATTCTACACTTCATTCTACAATTATTCATTCTGCACTGCATTCTACACATCATTCGACAAATTATTCTACGCTGCTTCATACTACACTTCATTCTACACTTCATTCTGCACTTCTTGATTCAACACTCCATTTGACACTTCATTCTACACTTCATTCGACACTTCATTCCACACTTCATTCGACTCTACTTCATTCTACACTTCATTCTACACTTCATTCTACACTACTTCATTCTATACTTCATTCTACACTTCATTCTACACTACTTCATTCTACACTTAATTCAACACTTCATTCTCCACTTCATTCGACACGACTTCATTCTGCACTTCATTCTCCACTTCATTGTACACTTCGTTCTACAATTCATTCTACATTACATCATTCTCCACTACATTCTACACTTCATTCTGCACTTCATTCTACACTTCATTCGACAGTACTTCTTTGTACACTTTATTCTTCACTTCATTCCACACTTCATTCTACACTTCTTCATTATACACTCCATTGTACACTTCATTTTACACTTCTTCATTCTATACTTCATTCTACACTTCACTCTACACTTGATTCTACACTTCTTCATGCTACTCTTCATTCTACACTTCATTCTATACTTCATTCTACACTACTTCATTCTACACTTCATTCTGCACTTCATTCTGCACTACTTCATTCTGCACTTCTTTCTACGCTACTTCATTTTACACTCCATTCTACACTTCATTCTACACTTCATTCTACACTACTTCATTCTACACTTAATTCTACACTTCATTCTACATTTCTTCATTCTACACTTCATTCTACACTTCATTCTACACTTCATTCTCCACTTCTTCATTCTACACTTTATTTTACACTTCTTCATTCTACACTTCATTCTATACTTCATTCTACACTTCTTCATTCGACACTTCATGCTACACTTCATTCTACAGTTTATTTTACACTGCTTCATGCTGCACTTCATTCTACACTTCATTCTGCACTTCATCGTTCTGCACTTTATTCTGCACATCATTCTACAATTTATTCTACACTGCTTCATGCTACACTCCATTCTACACTTCATTCTACACTTCATTCCACACTTCATTCCACACTTCATTCCACTCTACTTCCTTCTACACTTCATTCTACACTTCATTCTACACTACTTCATTCTATACTTCATTCTGCACATCATTCTTCACTACTTCATTCTACACTTAATATACACTTAATTCTACCCTTCATTCATCACTTCATTCTAAGCTTCATTCTACACTTCATTCCACACTTCGGTCTACACTACTTCATTTTGCACTTCTTTCTACACTTCATTGTACACTTCGTTCGACAATTCATTCCACATTACTTCATTCTACACTACATTCTACACTTCATTCTGCACTTCATTCTACACGTCATTCTACACTGCTTCATGCTAGACTTCATTCTGCACTTCATTCTACACTTCATCATTCTACACTTCATTCTACACTTCATTCTAAGCTTCATTCTACACTTCAGTCTCTACTTAATTCTGCACTACTTCACTTTGCACTTCAATCTACCCTTCATTCTCCACTTCAATCTACACTACTTCATTCTATACTTCATTCTGCACTTCATTCTACACTTCATCATTCTACACTTCATTCTACACTTCATTCTACACTTCATTCTACACTACTTCATTCTATACTTCATTCTACACTTCATTCTACACTACTTCATTCTACACTTAATTCAACACTTCATTCTCCACTTCATTCGACACGACTTCATTCTGCACTTCATTCTCCACTTCATTGTACACTTCGTTCTACAATTCATTCTACATTACATCATTCTACACTTCATTCTACACTTCTTCATTCTACACTCCATTCTACACTTCATTCTACACTTCATTCTACACTACTTCATTCTACACTTCATTCTGCACTTCATTCTGCACTACTTCATTCTGCACTTCTTTCTACGGTACTTCATTTTACACTCCATTCTACTCTTCATTCTACACTTCATTCTACACTACTTTATTCTTCACTTCATTCTACACTTCATTCTACACTTCTTCATTCTACACTTCATTCTACACTTCATTCTACACTTCATCTCCACTTCTTCATTCTACACTTTATTTTACACTTCTTCATTCTACACTTCATCCTATACTTCATTCTACACTTCTTCATTCGACACTTCATGCTATACTTCATTTTACACTTTATTTTACACTGCTTCATGCTGCACTTCATTCTACACTTCATTTTGCACTTCATCATTCCACTCTTTATTCTACACATCATTCTACAAATTATTCTACACTGCTTCATGCTACACTCCATTCTACACTTCATTCTACACTTCATTCCACATTTTATTCCACACTTCATTCCACTCTACTTCCTTCTACACTTCATTCTACACTTCATTCTACACTACTTCATTCGATACTTCATTCTGCACTTCGTTCTCCACCACTTCATTCTACATATCATTCTACACTTCATTCTACACTGCTTCATGCTAGACTTCATTCTGCACTTCATTCTACACTTCATCATTCTACACTTCATTCTACACTTCTTCATTCGACACTCCATTCTACACTTCATTCTACAATTATTCATTCTGCCATGCTTTCTACACATCATTCGACAAATTATTCTATGCTGCTTCATACTACACTTCATTCTACACTTCATTCTGCACTTCTTGATTCAACACTCCATTCGACACTTCATTCTACACTTCATTCGACACTTCATTCCACACTTCATTCGACTCTACTTCATTCTACACTTCATTCTACACTTCATTCTACACTACTTCATTCTATACTTCATTCTACACTTCATTCTACACTACTTCATTCTACACTTAATTCAACACTTCATTCTCCACTTCATTCGACACGACTTCATTCTGCACTTCATTCTCCACTTCATTGTACACTTCGTTCTACAATTCATTCTACATTACATCATTCTACACTACATTCTACACTTCATTCTGCACTTCATTCTACACTTAATTCGACAGTACTTCTTTGTACACTTTATTCTTCACTTCATTCCACACTTCATTCTACACTTCTTCATTAAACAATCCATTGTACACTTCATTTTACACTTCTTCATTCTATACTTCATTCTACACTTCATTCTACACTTCATTCTACACTTCTTCATGCTACTCTTCATTCTACACTTCATTCTATACTTCATTCTACACTACTTCATTCTACACTTCATTCTGCACTTCATTCTGCACTACTTCATTCTGCACTTCTTTCTACGCTACTTCATTTTACACTCCATTTTACACTTCATTCTACACTTCATTCTACACTACTTCATTCTACACTTCATTCTACACTTCATTCTACACTTCTTCATTCTACACTTCATTCTACACTTCATTCTACACTTCATTCTCCACTTCTTCATTCTACACTTTATTTTACACTTCTTCATTCTACACTTCATTCTATACTTCATTCTACACTTCTTCATTCGACACTTCATGCTACACATCATTCTACAATTTATTCTACACTGCTTCATGCTGCAGTCCATTCTACACTTCATTCTGCACTTCATTCCACACTTCATTCCACTCTACTTCCTTCTACACTTCATTCTGCACTTCATTCTACACTACTTCATTCTATACTTCATTCTGCACATCATTCTTCACTACTTCATTCTACACTTAATATACACTTAATTCTACCCTTCATTCATCACTTCATTCTAAGCTTCATTCTACACTTCATTCCACACTTCGGTCTACACTACTTCATTTTGCACTTCTTTCTACACTTCATTGTACACTTCGTTTGGCAATTCATTCCACATTACTTCATTCTACACTACATTCTACACTTCATTCTGCACTTCATTCTACACGTCATTCTACACTTCATTCGACACTACTTCATTCTACACTTCATTCTAAATTTCATTCGAAAATTCATTCTACATTACTTTATTCTGCACATCATTCTACACTTCATTCTACACTGCTTCATGCTAGACTTCATTCTGCACTTCATTCTACACTTCATCATTCTACACTTCATTCTACACTTCATTCTAAGCTTCATTCTACACTTCAGTCTATACTTCATTCTGCACTACTTCACTTTGCACTTCAATCTACCCTTCATTCTCCACTTCATTCTACACTTCCTACTACACTTCATTCGGCACGTCTTCATTCTACACTTCATTCTACACTTCTTCATTCTACACTCCATTCTACACTTCATTCTGCACTTCATTCTCCACCACTTTATTCTACACATCATTCTACACTTCATTCTACACTGCTTCATGCTAGACTTCATTCTGCACTTCATTCTACACTTCTTCATTCGACACTCCATTCTACACTTCATTCTACAATTATTCATTCTGCACTGCATTCTACACATCATTCGACAAATTATTCTACGCTGCTTCATACTACACTTCATTCTACACTTTATTCTGCACTTCTTGATTCAACACTCCATTCGACACTTCATTCTACACTTCATTCGACACTTCATTCCACACTTCATTCGACTCTACTTCATTCTACACTTCATTCTACACTTCATTCTACACTACTTCATTCTATACTTCATTCTACACTTCATTCTACACTACTTCATTCTACACTTAATTCAACAATTCATTCTCCACTTCATTCGACACGACTTCATTCTGCACTTCATTCTCCACTTCATTGTACACTTCGTTCTACAATTCATTCTACATTGCATCATTCTACACTCCATTCTACACTTCATTCTACACTTCATTCCACACTTCATTCCACACTTCATTCCACTCTACTTCCTTCTACACTTCATTCTGCACTTCATTCTACACTACTTCATTCTATACTTCATTCTGCACATCATTCTTCACTACTTCATTCTACACTTAATATTCATTTAATTCTACCCTTCATTCATCACTTCATTCTAAGCTTCATTCTACACTTCATTCCACACTTCGGTCTACACTACTTCATTTTGCACTTCTTTCTACACTTCATTCGACAATTCATTCCACATTACTTCATTCTACACTACATTCTACACTTCATTCTGCACTTCATTCTACACGTCATTCTACACTTCATTCGACACTACTTCATTCTACACTTCATTCTACACTTCATTCTACACTACTTCATTCTATACTTCATTCTACACTTCATTCTACACTACTTCATTCTACACTTAATTCAACAATTCATTCTCCACTTCATTCGACACGACTTCATTCTGCACTTCATTCTCCACTTCATTGTACACTTCGTTCTACAATTCATTCTGCATTGCATCATTCTACACTCCATTCTACACTTCATTCTACACTTCATTCCACACTTCATTCCACACTTCATTCCACTCTACTTCCTTCTACACTTCATTCTGCACTTCATTCTACACTACTTCATTCTATACTTCATTCTGCACATCATTCTTCACTACTTCATTCTACACTTAATATTCATTTAATTCTACCCTTCATTCATCACTTCATTCTCAGCTTCATTCTACACTTCATTCTACACTTCATTCTCCACTTCTTCATTCTACACTTTATTTTACACTTCTTCATTCTACACTTCATTCTATACTTCATTCTACACTTCTTCATTCGACACTTCATGCTACACATCATTCTACAATTTATTCTACACTGCTTCATGCTGCAGTCCATTCTACACTTCATTCTGCACTTCATTCCACACTTCATTCCACTCTACTTCCTTCTACACTTCATTCTGCACTTCATTCTACACTACTTCATTCTATACTTCATTCTGCACATCATTCTTCACTACTTCATTCTACACTTAATATACACTTAATTCTACCCTTCATTCATCACTTCATTCTAAGCTTCATTCTACACTTCATTCCACACTTCGGTCTACACTACTTCATTTTGCACTTCTTTCTACACTTCATTGTACACTTCGTTTGGCAATTCATTCCACATTACTTCATTCTACACTACATTCTACACTTCATTCTGCACTTCATTCTACACGTCATTCTACACTTCATTCGACACTACTTCATTCTACACTTCATTCTAAATTTCATTCGAAAATTCATTCTACATTACTTTATTCTGCACATCATTCTACACTTCATTCTACACTGCTTCATGCTAGACTTCATTCTGCACTTCATTCTACACTTCATCATTCTACACTTCATTCTACACTTCATTCTAAGCTTCATTCTACACTTCAGTCTATACTTCATTCTGCACTACTTCACTTTGCACTTCAATCTACCCTTCATTCTCCACTTCATTCTACACTTCCTACTACACTTCATTCGGCACGTCTTCATTCTACACTTCATTCTACACTTCTTCATTCTACACTCCATTCTACACTTCATTCTGCACTTCATTCTCCACCACTTTATTCTACACATCATTCTACACTTCATTCTACACTGCTTCATGCTAGACTTCATTCTGCACTTCATTCTACACTTCTTCATTCGACACTCCATTCTACACTTCATTCTACAATTATTCATTCTGCACTGCATTCTACACATCATTCGACAAATTATTCTACGCTGCTTCATACTACACTTCATTCTACACTTTATTCTGCACTTCTTGATTCAACACTCCATTCGACACTTCATTCTACACTTCATTCGACACTTCATTCCACACTTCATTCGACTCTACTTCATTCTACACTTCATTCTACACTTCATTCTACACTACTTCATTCTATACTTCATTCTACACTTCATTCTACACTACTTCATTCTACACTTAATTCAACAATTCATTCTCCACTTCATTCGACACGACTTCATTATGCACTTCATTCTCCACTTCATTGTACACTTCGTTCTACAATTCATTCTACATTGCATCATTCTACACTCCATTCTACACTTCATTCTACACTTCATTCCACCATTCCACACTTCATTCCACTCTACTTCCTTCTACACTTCATTCTGCACTTCATTCTACACTACTTCATTCTATACTTCATTCTGCACATCATTCTTCACTACTTCATTCTACACTTAATATTCATTTAATTCTACCCTTCATTCATCACTTCATTCTAAGCTTCATTCTACACTTCATTCCACACTTCGGTCTACACTACTTCATTTTGCACTTCTTTCTACACTTCATTCGACAATTCATTCCACATTACTTCATTCTACACTACATTCTACACTTCATTCTGCACTTCATTCTACACGTCATTCTACACTTCATTCGACACTACTTCATTCTACACTTCATTCTAAATTTCATTCGAAAATTCATTCTACATTACTTTATTCTGCACATCATTCTACACTTCATTCTACACTGCTTCATGCTAGACTTCATTCTGCACTTCATTCTACACTTCATCATTCCACACTTCATTCTACACTTCATTCTAAGCTTCATTCTACACTTCAGTCTATACTTCATTCTGCACTACTTCACTTTGCACTTCAATCTACCCTTCATTCTCCACTTCATTCTACACTTCCTACTACACTTCGTTCGGCACTTCTTCATTCTACACTTCATTCTACACTTCTTCATTCTACACTCCATTCTACACTTCATTCTGCACTTCATTCTCCACCACTTCATTCTACACATCATTCTACACTTCATTCTACACTGCTTCATGCTAGACTTCATTCTGCACTTCATTCTACACTTCTTCATTCGACACTCCATTCTACACTTCATTCTACAATTATTCATTCTGCACTGCATTCTACACATCATTCGACAAATTATTCTACGCTGCTTCATACTACACTTCATTCTACACTTCATTCTGCACTTCTTGATTCAACACTCCATTCGACACTTCATTCTACACTTCATTCCACACTTCATTCCACACTTCATTCGACTCTACTTCATTCTACACTTCATTCTACACTTCATTCTACACTACTTCATTCTATACTTCATTCTACACTTCATTCTATACTACTTCATTCTGCACTTAATTCAACACTTCATTCTCCACTTCATTCGACACGACTTCATTCTGCACTTCATTCTCCACTTCATTGTACACTTCGTTCTACAATTCATTTTACATTGCATCCTTCCACACTACATTCTACACTTCATTCTGCACTTCATTCTGCACTTCATTCGACAGTACTTCTTTGTACACTTTATTCTTCACTTCATTCTACACTTCATTCTACACTTCTTCATTATACACTCATATTGTACACTTCATTTTAAACTTCTTCATTCTATACTTCATTCTACACTTCATTCTACACTTGATTCTACACTTCTTCATGCTACTCTTCATTCTACACTTCATTCTATACTTCATTCTACATTTCTTCATTCTACACTCCATTCTACACTTCATTCTACACTTCGTTCTACACTTCTTCATTCTACACTTCATTCTACACTTCATTCTACACTTCATTCTCCACTTCTTCATTCTACACTTTATTTTACATTTCTTCATTCTACACTTCATTCTACACTTCATTCTACACTTCATTCTACACTGCTTCATGCTGCACTTCATTCTACACTTCATTCTGCACTTCATCAATCCAAACTTTATTCTACACATCATTCTACAATTTATTCTACACTGCTTCATGCTACACTCCATTCTACACTTCATTCTACACTTCATTCCACATTTCATTCCACACTTCATTCCACTCTACTTCCTTCTACACTTCATTCTACACTTCATTCTACACTACTTCATTCGATACTTCATTCTGCACTTCATTCTACACTACTTCATTCTACACTTAATATACACTTCATTCTACACTTCATTCATCACTTCATTCTAAGCTTCATTCTACAGGCTATACTTCATTCAGCACTACTTCACTCTGCACTTCAATCTACCCTTCATTTTATACTTCATTCTATATTACATCATTCTACACTTCATTCCACACTTCGGTCTACACTACTTCATTTTGCACTTCGTTCTACACTTCATTCTACACTTCATTCTGCACTACTTCATTCTGCACTTCATTCCACACTTCATTCTATACTTAATTCTTCACTTCATTCTACACTTCTTCATTCTACACTTCATTTTAAACTTCTTCATTCTACACTTCATTCTGCACTTCATTCTACACTTCTTCATTCTACACTTCATTCTACACGTTATTCTGCACTGCCTCGTGCTAGACTTCAGTCTACACTTCATTCTACACTTCATCATTCTACACATCATTCTACACTTCTTCATTCTACACTTCATTCGACACTTCATTCTACAATTATTCATTCTACACTGCATTCTACACATCATTCTACAAATTATTCTATGCTGCTTCATACTACATTCTACACTTCATTCTACACTTCTTAATTCAACACTCCATTCGACACTTCATTCTACACTTCATTCAACATTTCATTCCACACTTCATTCGACTCTACTTCAGTCGACACTTCATTCTGCACTTCATTCTGCACTACTTCATTCGATACTTCATTCTGCACTTCATTCTTCACGACTTCATGATACACTTAATTCCACACATCATTCTACACTTCATTCTACACTTTATTCGATGCTTCATTGTACACTTCGGTCTATACTTCATTCTGCACTTCAATCTACCCTTCATTCTCCACTTCATTCTACACTTTCTTCTACACTTAATTCGGCACTTCTTCATTCTACACTCCATTCTACACTTCATTCTGTACTTCATTCTCCACCACTTCATTCTACACGTCATTCTACACTTCATTCTACACTGCTTCATGCTAGACTTCATTCTGTACTTCATTCTACACTTCATCATTCTACACTTCATTCTACACTTCTTCATTCGAAACTCCATTCTACACTTCATTCTACAATTATTCATTCTGCACTGCATTCTACACATCATTCGACAAATTATTCTACGCTGCTTCATACTCCACTTCATTCTACACTTCATTCTGCACTTCTTGATTCAACACTCCATTCGACACTTCATTCTACACTTCATTCGACACTTCATTCCACACTTCATTCGACTCTACTTCATTCTACACTTCATTCTACACTTCATTCTACACTACTTCATTCTATACTTCGTTCCACACTTCATTCTACACTACTTCATTCTACACTGAATTCAACACTTCATTCTCCACTTCATTCGACACGACTTCATTCTGCACTTCATTCTCCACTTCATTGTACACTTCGTTCTACACTTCATTCTACACTACTTCATTCTACACTTAATTCAACACGTCATTCTACACTTCATTCGACACTACTTCATTCTACACTTCATTCTAAACTTCATTCGACAATTCATATAACATTACATCATTCTACACTACATTCTACACTTCATTCTGCACTTCATTCTACACTTCATTCGACAGTACTTCTTTGTACACTTTATTCTTCACTTCATTCTACACTTCATTCTACACTTCTTCATTATACACTCCATTGTACACTTCATTTTACACTTCTTCATTCTATACTTCATTCTACTCTTCATTCTACACTTGATTCTACACTTCTTCATGCTACTCTTCATTCTACACTTCATTATATACTTCATTCTACACTTCTTCATTCTACACTCCATTCTACACTTCTTTCTACACTTCATTCTACACTACTTCATTCTACACTTCATTCTGCACTTCATTCTGCACTACTTCATTCTGCACTTCTTTCTACGCTACTTCATTTTACACTCCATTCTACACTTCATTCTACACTTCATTCTACACTACTTCATTCTACACTTCATTCTACACTTCATTCTACACTTCTTCATTCTACACTTCATTCTACACTTCATTCTACACTTCATTCTCCACTTCTTCATTCTACACTTTATTTTACACTTCTTCATTCTACACTTCATCCTATAATTCATTCTACACTTCTTCATTCGACACTTCATGCTACACTTCATTCTACACTTTATTCTACACTGCTTCATGCTGCACTTCATTCTACACTTCATTCTGCACTTCATCATTCCACACTTTATTCTACACATCATTCTACAATTTATTCTACACTGCTTCATGCTACACTCCATTCTACACTTCATTCTGCCCTTCATTCCACATTTCATTCCACACTTCATTCCACTCTACTTCCTTCTACACTTCATTCTACATTTCATTCTACACTACTTCATTCGATACTTCATTTTGCACTTCATTCTACACTACTTCATTCTACACTTAATATACACTTCATTCTACACTTCATTCATCACTTTATTCTAAGCTTCATTCTACACTTCAGTCTATACTTCATTCAGCAATACTTCACTCTGCACTTCAATCTACCCTTCATTTTACACTTCATTCTATATTACTTCATTCTACACTTCATTCCACACTTCGGTCTACACAACTTCATTTTGCACTTCTTTCTACACTTCATTGTACACTTCGTTCGACAATTCATTCCACATTACTTCATTCTACACTACATTCTACAATTCATTCTGCACTTCATTCTGCACGTCATTCTACACTTCATTCGACACTACTTCATTCTACACTTCATTCTAAACTTCATTCGACAATTCATTCTACATTACCTCATTCTACACTACATTCTACACTTCATTCTGCACTTCATTCTACACTTCATTCGACAGTACTTCTTTGTACACTTTAGTCTTCACTTCATTTTACACTTCATTCTACACTTCTTCATTATACACTCCAATGTACACTTCATTTTACACTTCTTCATTCTATACTTCATTCTACACATCATTCTACACTTGATTCTACACTTCTTCATGCTACTCTTCATTCTACAGTTCATTCTACACTTCATTCTATACTTCTTCATTCTACACTCCATTCTACACTTCATTCTACACTTCATTCTGCACTACTTCATTCTGCACTTCATTCTGCACTTCATTCTGCACTACTTCATTCTGCACTTCTTTCTACGCTACTTCATTCTGCACTCCATTCTACACTTCATTCTACACTTCATTCTACACTACTTCATTCTACACTTCATTCTAAACTTCATTCTACATTTCTTCATTCTACACTTCATTCTACACTTCATTCTACACTTCTTCATTCGACATTTCATGCTACACTTCATTCTACACTTTAATCTACACTGCTTCATGCTGCACTTCATTCTACGCTTCATTCTGCACTTCATCATTCTACACTTTATTCTACACATCATTCTACAATTTATTCTACACTGCTTCATGCTACACTCCATTCTACACTTCATTCTACACTTCATTCCACACTTCATTCCACACTTCATTCCACTCTACTTCCTTCTACACTTCATTCTACACTTCATTCTACACTACTTCCTTCTACACTTCATTCTACACTTCATTCTACACTACTTCATTCTATACTTCATTCTGCACATCATTCTTCACTACTTCATTCTACACTTAATATACACTTAATTCTACCCTTCATTCATCACTTCATTCTAAGCTTCATTCTACACTTCATTCCACACTTCTGTCTACACTACTTCATTTTGCACTTCTTTCTACACTTCATTGTACACTTCGTTCGACAATTCATTCCACATTACTTCATTCTACACTACATTCTACACTTCATTCTGCACTTCATTCTACACGTCATTCTACACTTCATTCGACACTACTTCATTCTACACTTCATTCTAATTTTCATTCGACAATTCATTCTACATTACTTTATTCTGCACATCATTCTACACTTCATTCTACACTGCTTCATGCTAGACTTTATTCTGCACTTCATTCTACACTTCATCATTCTACACTTCATTCTACACTTCATTCTAAGCTTCATTCTACACTTCAGTCTATACTTCATTCTGCACTACTTCACTTTGCACTTCAATCTACCCTTCATTCTCCACTTCAATCTACACTTCCTACTACACTTCATTCAGCACTTCTTCATTCTACACTTCATTCTACACTTCTTCATTCTGCACTCCATTCTACACTTCATTCTGCACTTCATTCTCCACCACTTCATTCTACACATTATTCTACACTTCATTCTACACTGCTTCATGCTAGACTTCATTCTACACTTCATTCTGCACTTCTTGATTCAACACTCCATTCGACACTTCATTCTACACTTCATTCGACACTTCATTCCACACTTAATTCGACTCTACTTCATTCTACACTTCATTCTACACTTCATTCTACACTACTTCATTCTACACTTAATTCAACACTTCATTCTCCACTTCATTCGACACGACTTAATTCTGCACTTCATTCTCCACTTCATTGTACACTTCGTTCTACAATTCATTCTACATTACATCATTCTACACTTCATTCTACACTTCATTCTGCACTTCATTCTACACTTAATTCGACAGTACTTCTTTGTACACTTTATTCTTCACTTCATTCCACACTTCATTCTACACTTCTTCATTATACAATCCATTGTACACTTCATTTTACACTTCTTCATTCTATACTTCATTCTACACTTCATTCTACACTTCATTCTACACTTCTTCATGCTACTCTTCATTCTACACTTCATTCTATACTTCATTCTACACTACTTCATTCTACACTTCATTCTGCACTTCATTCTGCACTACTTCATTCTGCACTTCTTTCTACACTACTTCATTTTACACTCCATTCTACACTTCATTCGACACATCATTCTACACTACTTCATTCTACACTTCATTCTACACTTCATTCTACACTTCTTCATTCTACACTTCATTCTACACTTCATTCTACACTTCATTCTCCACTTCTTCATTCTACACTTTATTTTACACTTCTTCATTCTACACTTCATTCTATATTTCATTCTATTCTTCTTCATTCGACACTTCATGCTACACATCATTCTACAATTTATTCTACACTGCTTCATGCTGCACTCCATTCTATACTTCATTCTACACTTCATTCCACACTTCATTCCACACTTCATTCCACTCTACTTCCTTCTACACTTCATTCTGCACATCATTCTTCACTACTTCATTCTACACTTAATATACACTTAATTCTACGCTTCATTCATCACTTCATTCTAAGCTTCATTCTACACTTCATTCCACACTTCGGTCTACACTATTTTATTTTGCACTTCTTTCTACACTTCATTGTACACTTCGTTCGGCAATTCATTCCACATTACTTCATTCTACACTACATTCTACACTTCATTCTGCACTTCATTCTACACGTCATTCTACACTTCATTCGACACTACTTCATTCTACACTTCATTCTAAATTTCATTCGAAAATTCATTCTACATTACTTTATTCTGCACATCATTCTACACTTCATTCTACACTGCTTCATGCTAGACTTCATTCTGCACTTCATTCTACACTTCATCCTTCTACACTTCATTCTACACTTCATTCTAAGCTTCATTCTACACTTCACTCCATACTTCATTCTGCACTACTTCACTTTGCACTTCAATCTACCCTTCATTCTCCACTTCATTCGACACTTCCTACTACACTTCATTCGGCACTTCTTCATTCTACACTTCATTCTACACTTCTTCATTCTACACTCCATTCTACACTTCATTCTGCACTTCATTCTCCACCACTTCATTCTACACATCATTCTACACTTCATTCTACACTGCTTCATGCTAGACTTCATTCTGCACTTCATTCTACACTTATTCATTCGACACTCCATTCTACACTTCATTCTACAATTATTCATTCTACACTGCATTCTACACATCATTCGACAAATTATTCTACGCTGCTTCATACTACACTTCATTCTACACTTTATTCTGCACTTCTTGATTCAACACTCCATTCGACACTTCATTCTACACTTCATTCGACACTTCATTCCACACTTCATTCGACTCTACTTCATTCTACACTTCATTCTACACTTCATTCTACACTACTTCATTCTATACTTCATTCAACACTTCATTCTACACTACTTCATTCTACACTTAATTCAACACTTCATTCTCCACTTCATTCGACACGACTTCATTCTGCACTTCATTCTCCACTTCATTGTACACTTCGTTCTACAATTCATTCTACATTGCATCATTCTACACTCCATTCTACACTTCATTCTACACTTCATTCTACACTTCATTCTACACTTCATTCCACACTTCATTCCACTCTACTTCCTTCTGCACTTCATTCTGCACTTCATTCTACACTACTTCATTCTATACTTCATTCTGCACATCATTCTTCACTACTTCATTCTACACTTAATATTCACTTAATTCTACCCTTCATTCATCACTTCATTCTAAGCTTCATTCTACACTTCATTCTACACTGCTTCATGCTGCACTTCATTCTACACTTCATTCTGCACTTCATTATTCCACACTTTATTCTACACATCATTCTACAATTTATTCTACACTGCTTCATGCTACACTCCATTCTACACTTCATTCTACACTTCATTCCACATTTCATTCCACACTTCATTCCACTCTACTTCCTTCTACACTTCATTCTACACTTCATTCTACACTACTTCATTCGATACTTCATTCTGCACTTCATTCTACACTACTTCATTCTACACTTAATATACACTTCATTCTACACTTCATTCATCACTTCATTCTAAGCTTCATTTTACACTTCAGTCTATACTTCATTCAGCACTACTTCACTCTGCACTTCAATCTACCCTTCATTTTACACTTCATTCTATATTACATCATTCTACACTTCATTCCACACTTCGGTCTACACTACTTCATTTTGCACTTCGTTCTACACTTCATTCTACACTTCATTCTGCACTACTTCATTCTGCACTTCATTCCACACTTCATTCTATACTTAATTCTTCACTTCATTCTACACTTCTTCATTCTACACTTCATTTTAAACTTCTTCATTCTACACTTCATTCTGCACTTCATTCTACACTTCTTCATTCTACACTTCATTCTACACGTTATTCTGCACTGCCTCGTGCTAGACTTCAGTCTACACTTCATTCTACACTTCATCATTCTACACATCATTCTACACTTCTTCATTCTACACTTCATTCGACACTTCTTTCTACAATTATTCATTCTACACTGCATTCTACACATCATTCTACAAATTATTCGATGCTGCTTCATACTACATTCTACACTTCATTCTACACTTCTTAATTCAACACTCCATTCGACACTTCATTCTACACTTCATTCAACATTTCATTCCACACTTCATTCGACTCTACTTCATTCGACACTTCATTCTACACTTCATTCTACACTACTTCATTCGATACTTCATTCTGCACTTCATTCTTCACGACTTCATGATACACTTAATTCCACACATCATTCTACACTTCATTCTACACTTTATTCGATGCTTCATTGTACACTTCGGTCTATACTTCATTCTGCACTTCAATCTACCCTTCATTCTCCACTTCATTCTACACTTTCTTCTACACTTCATTCGGCACTTCTTCATTCTACACTCCATTCTACACTTCATTCTGTACTTCATTCTCCACCACTTCATTCTACACATCATTCTACACTTCATTCTACACTGCTTCATGCTAGACTTCATTCTGTACTTCATTCTACACTTCATCATTCTACACTTCATTCTACACTTCTTCATTCGACACTCCATTCTACACTTCATTCTACAATTATTCATTCTGCACTGCATTCTACACATCATTCGACAAATTATTCTACGCTGCTTCATACTCCACTTCATTCTACACTTCATTCTGCACTTCTTGATTCAACACTCCATTCGACACTTCATTCTGCACTTCATTCGACACTTCATTCCACACTTCATTCGACTCTACTTCATTCTACACTTCATTCTACACTACTTCATTCTATACTTCGTTCTACACTTCATTCTACACTACTTCATTCTACACTTAATTCAACACTTCATTCTCCACTTCATTCGACACGACTTCATTCTGCACTTCATTCTCCACTTCATTGTCCACTTCGTTCTACACTTCATTCTACACTACTTCATTCTACACTTAATTCAACACGTCATTCTACACTTCATTCGACACTACTTCATTCTACACTTCATTCTAAACTTCATTCGACAATTCATTCTACATTACCTCATTCTACACTACATTCTACACTTCATTCTGCACTTCATTCTACACTTCATTCGACAGTACTTCTTTGTACACTTTATTCTTCACTTCATTTTACACTTCATTCTACACTTCTTCATTATACACTCCAATGTACACTTCATTTTACACTTCTTCATTCTATACTTCATTCTACTTATCATTCTACACTTCATTCTACACTTCTTCATGCTACTCTTCATTCTACAGTTCATTCTACACTTCATTCTATACTTCTTCATTCTACACTCCATTCTACACTTCATTCTACACTTCATTCTGCACTACTTCATTCTGCACTTCATTCTGCACTTCATTCTGCACTACTTCATTCTGCACTTCTTTCTACGCTACTTCATTCTACACTCCATTCTACACTTCATTCTACACTTCATTCTACACTACTTCATTCTACACTTCATTCTAAACTTCATTCTACACTTCTTCATTCTACACTTCATTCTACACTTCATTCTACACTTCATTCTCCACTTCTTCATTCTACACTTTATTTTACACTTCTTCATTCTACACTTCATTCTATACTTCATTCTACACTTCTTCATTCGACATTTCATGCTACACTTCATTCTACACTTTATTCTACACTGCTTCATGCTGCACTTCATTCTACGCTTCATTCTGCACTTCATCATTCTACACTTTATTCTACACATCATTCTACAATTTATTCTACACTGCTTCATGCTACACTCCATTCTACACTTCATTCTACACTTCATTCCACACTTCATTCCACACTTCATTCCACTCTACTTCCTTCTACACTTCATTCTACACTTCATTCTACACTACTTCATTCTATACTTCATTCTGCACTTCATTCTACACTACTTCATTCTACACTTAATATACACTTCATTCTACACTTCATTCATCACTTCATTCTAAGCCTCATTCGACACTTCAGTCTATACTTCATTCTGCGCTACTTCACACTGCACTTCAATCTACCCTTCATTCTATATTACTTCATTCTACACTTCATTCCACACTTCGGTCAACACTACATCATTTTGCACTTCTTTCTACACTTCATTGTACACTTCGTTCGACAATTCATTCTACATTACTTCATTCTACACGACATTCCACACTTCATTCTGCACTTCATTCTACACGTCATTCTGCACTTCATTCGACACCACTTAATTCTACACGTCATTCTACACTTCATTCGACACGACTTCATTCTACACTTCATTCTAAACTTCATTCGACAATTCATTCTACGTTACTTTATTCTGCACATCATTCCACACTTCATTCTGCACTACTGCATTCTTCACTTCATTCATCATTTCATTCTACCCTTCATTCTACACTTCTTCATTCTATACGTCATCCTTCACTTCATTCTACACTTTATTCTACACTTCTTCATTCCACACTCCATTCTACACTTCGTTCTACACTTAATACTACACTTCATTCTTCACTTCATTTTTCACTTCATTCCACACTACTTCATTTTATACTTCATTCTCCACTTCATTCTGCACTGCATTCTACACTTCATTGTACACGTCATTCTGCACAGCACTCTGCACTTCATTCTACACTTCCTTCTACACTTCATTCGACACTTCTTCATTCTACACTTCATTCTACACAACTTCGTTCTACACTTCATTCTACAATTCATTCTCCACTTCATTCTACACTGCATTCTACACTTCATTGCACACTTCGTTCTGTATATCACTCTACACTTCATTCTGCACTACTTCATTCTGCACTTCATTCTACACTTCCTTCTACACTTCATTCGACATTTCTTCATTCTATACTTCATTCTACACTTCATTCTACACTACTTCATTCTATACTTCATTCTACACTTCATTCTACACTACTTCATTCGACACTTAATTCGACACAACTTGATTCTACACTTCATTCTACACTTCATTCTACACTTCATTCTGCACTTCTTCATTATACACTCCATTGTACACTTCATTTTACACTTCTTCATTCTATACTTCATTCTACACTTCATTCTACACTTGATTCTACACTTCTTCATGCTACTCTTCATTCTACACTTCATTCTATACTTCATTCTACACTTCTTCATTCTACACTCCATTCTACACTTCATTCTACACTTAATTCTACACTACTTCATTCTACACTTCATTCTGCACTTCATTCTGCACTACTTCATTCTGCACTTCTTTCTACGCTACTTCATTTTACACTCCATTCTACACTTCATTCTACACTTCATTCTACACTACTTCATTCTACACTTCATTCTACGCTTCATTCTACACTTCTTCATTCTACACTTCATTCTACACTTCATTCTACACTTCATTCTCCACTTCTTCATTCTACACTTTATTTTACACTTCTTCATCCTATACTTCATTCAACACTTCTGTATTCGACACTTCATGCTACACTTCATTTTACACTTTATTTTACACTGCTTCATGCTGCACTTCATTCTACACTTCATTCTGCACTTCATCATTCCACACTTTATTCTACACATCATTCTACAATTTATTCTACACTGCTTCATGCTACACTCCATTCTACACTTCATTCTACACTTCATTCCACATTTCATTCCACACTTCATTCCACTCTACTTCCTTCTACACTTCATTCTACACTTCATTCTACACTACTTCATTCGATACTTCATTCTGCACTTCATTCTACACTACTTCATTCTACACTTAATATACACTTCATTCTACACTTCAATCATCACTTCATTCTAAGCTTCATTCTACACTTCAGTCTATACTTCATTCAGCACTACTTCACTCTGCACTTCAATCTACCCTTCATTTTACACTTCATTCTATATTACATCATTCTACACTTCATTCCACACTTCGGTCTACACTACTTCATTTTGCACTTCGTTCTACACTTCATTCTACACTTCATTGTGCACTACTTCATTCTGCACTTCATTCCACACTTCATTCTATACTTAATTCTTCACTTCATTCTACACTTCTTCATTCTACACTTCATTTTAAACTTCTTCATTCTACACTTCATTCTGCACTTCATTCTACACTTCTTCATTCTACACTTCATTCTACACGTTATTCTGCACTGCCTCGTGCTAGACTTCAGTCTACACTTCATTCTACACTTCATCATTCTACACATCATTCTACACTTCTTCATTCTACACTTCATTCGACACTTCATTCTACAATTATTCATTCTACACTGCATTCTACACATCATTCTACAAATTATTCTATGCTGCTTCATACTACATTCTACACTTCATTCTACACTTCTTAATTCAACACTCCATTCGACACTTCATTCTACACTTCATTCAACATTTCATTCCACACTTCATTCGACTCTACTTCATTCGACACTTCATTCTACACTTCATTCTACACTACTTTATTCGATACTTCATTCTGCACTTCATTCTTCACGACTTCATGATACACTTAATTCCACACATCATTCTACACTTCATTCTACACTTTATTCGATGCTTCATTGTACACTTCGGTCTATACTTCATTCTGCACTTCAATCTACCCTTCATTCTCCACTTCATTCTACACTTTCTTCTACACTTTATTCGGCACTTCTTCATTCTACACTCCATTCTACACTTCATTCTGTACTTCATTCTCCACCACTTCATTCTACACATCATTCTACACTTCATTCTACACTGCTTCATGCTAGACTTCATTCTGTACTTCATTCTACACTTCATCATTCTACACTTCATTCTACACTTCTTCATTCGACACTCCATTCTACACTTCATTCTACAATTATTCATTCTGCACTGCATTCTACACATCATTCGACAAATTATTCTACGCTGCTTCATACTCCACTTCATTCTACACTTCATTCTGCACTTCTTGATTCAACACTCCATTCGACACTTCATTCTACACTTCATTCGACACTTCATTCCACACTTCATTCGACTCTACTTCATTCTACACTTCATTCTACACTTCATTCTACACTACTTCATTCTATACTTCGTTCTACACTTCATTCTACACTACTTCATTCTACACTTAATTCAACACTTCATTCTCCACTTCATTCGACACGACTTCATTCTGCACTTCATTCTCCACTTCATTGTACACTTCGTTCTACACTTCATTCTACACTACTTCATTCTACACTTAATTCAACACGTCATTCTACACTTCATTCGACACTACTTCATTCTACACTTCATTCTAAACTTCATTCGACAATTCATTCTACATTACATCATTCTACACTACATTCTACACTTCATTCTGCACTTCATTCTACACTTCATTCGACAGTACTTCTTTGTACACTTTATTCTTCACTTCATTCTACACTTCATTCTACACTTCTTCATTATACACTCCATTGTACACGTCATTTTACACTTCTTCATTCTATACTTCATTCTACACTTCATTCTACACTTGATTCTACACTTCTTCATGCTATTCATTGTACACTTCATTATATACTTCATTCTACACTTCTTCATTCTACACTCCATTCTACACTTCTTTCTACACTTCATTCTACACTACTTCATTCTACACTTCATTCTGCACTTCATTCTGCACTACTTCATTCTGCACTTCTTTCTACGCTACTTCATTTTACACTCCATTCTACACTTCATTCTACACTTCATTCTACACTACTTCATTCTACACTTCATTCTACACTTCATTCTACACTTCTTCATTCAACACTTCATTCTACACTTCATTCTACACTTCATTCTCCACTTCTTCATTCTACACTTTATTTTACACTTCTTCATTCTACACTTCATCCTGTAATTCATTCTACACTTCTTCATTCGACACTTCATGCTACACTTCATTCTACACTTTATTCTACACTGCTTCATGCTGCACTTCATTCTACACTTCATTCTGCACTTCATCATTCCACACTTTATTCTACACATCATTCTACAATTTATTCTACACTGCTTCATGCTACACTCCATTCTACACTTCATTCTGCACTTCATTCCACATTTCATTCCACACTTCATTCCACTCTACTTCCTTCTACACTTCATTCTACATTTCATTCTACACTACTTCATTCGATACTTCATTCTGCACTTCATTCTACACTACTTCATTCTACACTTAATATACACTTCATTCTACACTTCATTCATCACTTTATTCTAAGCTTCATTCTACACTTCAGTCTATACTTCATTCAGCACTACTTCACTCTGCACTTCAATCTACCCTTTATTTTACACTTCATTCTATATTACTTCATTCTACACTTCATTCCACACTTCGGTCTACACTACTTCATTTTGCACTTCTTTCTACATTTCATTGTACACTTCGTTCGACAATTCATTCCACATTACTTCATTCTACACTACATTCTACAATTCATTCTGCACTTCATTCCACACGTCATTCTACACTTCATTCGACACTACTTCATTCTACACTTTTCATTCTAAACTTAATTCGACAATTCATTCTACATTACCTCATTCTACACTACATTCTACACTTCATTCTCCACTTCTTCATTCTACACTTTATTTTACACTTCTTCATTCTACACTTCATTCTATACATCATTCTACACTTCTTCATTCGACATTTCATGCTACACTTCATTCTACACTTTATTCTACACTGCTTCATGCTGCACTTCATTCTACGCTTCATTCTGCACTTCATCATTCTACACTTTATTCTACACATCATTCTACAATTTATTCTACACTGCTTCATGCTACACTTCATTCTACACTTCATTCCACACTTCATTCCACACTTCATTCCACTCTACTTCCTTCTACACTTCATTCTACACTTCATTCTACACTACTTCATTCTATACTTCATTCTGCACTTCATTCTACACTACTTCATTCTACACTTAATATACACTTCATTCTACACTTCATTCATCACTTCATTCTAAGCTTCATTCGACACTTCAGTCTACACTTCATTCTGCGCTACTTCACACTGCACTTCAATCTACCCTTCATTTTACACTTCATTCTATATTACTTCATTCTACACTTCATTCCACACTTCGGTCAACACTACATAATTTTGCACTTCTTTCTACACTTCATTGTACACTTCGTTCGACAATTCATTCTACATTACTTCATTCTACACGACATTCTCCACTTCATTCTGCACTTCATTCTACACGTCATTCTGCACTTCATTCGACACTACTTCCTTCTACACGTCATTCTACACTTCATTCGACACGACTTAATTCTACACTTCATTCTAAACTTCATTCGACAATTCATTCTACGTTACTTTATTCTGCACATCATTCCACACTTCATTCTGCACTACTGCATTCTTCACTTCATTCTTCATTTCATTCTACCCTTCATTCTACGCTTCTTCATTCTATACGTCATCCTTCACTTCATTCTACACTTTATTCTACACTTCTTCATTCCACACTCCATTCTACACTTCATTCTACACTTAATACTACACTTCATTCTTCACTTCATTCTTCACTTCATTCCACACTACTTCATTTTATACTTCATTCTCCACTTCATTCTGCACTGCATTCTACACTTCATTGTACACTTCATTCTGCACAGCACTCTGCACTTCATTCTGCACTACTTCATTCTGCACTTCATTCTACACTTCCTTCTACACTTCATTCGACACTTCTTCATTCTACAATTCATTCTACACAACTTCGTTCTACACTTCATTCTACAATTCATTCTCCACTTCATTCTACACTGCATTCTACACTTCATTGCACACTTCGTTCTGTATATCACTCTACACTTCATTCTGCACTACTTCATTCTGCACTTCATTCTACACTTCCTTCTACACTTCATTCGACATTTCTTCATTCTATACTTCATTGTACACTTCATTCTACACTACTTCATTCTATACTTCATTCTACACTTCATTCTACACTGCTTCATTCGACACTTAATTCGACACAACTTGATTCTACACTTCATTCTGCACTTCATTCTACACTTCATTCTGCACTTCATTCTGCACATCACTCTACACTTCATTCTGCACTACTTCATTCTACACTTCATTCTCCACTTCCTTCTACACTTCATTCGACACTTCTTCATTCTACACTTCATTCGACACTTCTTCATTCTACACTCCATTCTACACTTCATTCCACACTTCATTCTACACTACGTCATTCTACACTTCATTCTACGCTTCATTCTACACTTCAATCTACCCTTCATTCTACACTTCATTCTGTACTACTTCATTTTACACTTCCTTCTGCACTTCATTCTACACTACTTCATTTTGCGCTTCATTCTACACTTCATTGTATATTTCGTCGACAATTCATTCCACATTACTTCATTCTACACTAATTTCTACACTTCATTCTGCACTTCATTCTATAGGTCATTCTACATTTCATTCTACACTACTTCATTCTACACTTAATTCTATATTTCAGTCTCCACTTCATTCGATCCTACTTCATTCTACAATTCATTCTACACTTCATTCGACACGATTTCATTCTGCACTTCATTCTCCACTTCATTGTACACTAAGTTCTACAATTCATTCTACATTACATCATTCGACACTACATTCTGCACTTCATTCTGCACTTCATTCGACACTTTATTCGACAGTACTTCTTTGTACACTTCATTATTCACTTCATTCTACACATCATTCTACACTTCTTCATTCTACACTTCATTCTACACTTCATTTTACACTTCTTCATTCTATACGTCATTCTACACTTCATTATTCACTTCATTCTACACATCATTCTACACTTCTTCATTCTACACTTCATTCAACACTTCATTCTACACTACTTCATTCTACACTTCATTCTACACTTCCAATTCTACACTTCATTCTACACTTCATTCTACACTTCATTCTACACGTTATTCTACACTGCTTCTTGTTACACGTCATTCTACACTTCATTCAACACTTCATCATTCTGCACTTCATTCTACACTTCTTCATTCTACACTTCATTCTACACTTCATTCTACACTTCTTCATTCTACACTGCATTCTACACATCATTCGACTATTTATTCTACACTGCTTCATGCTACACTTCATTCTACACCTCATTCTACACTTCATTTTACACTTCTTAATTCAACACTCCATTCTACACTTCATTCTTCACTTCATTCCACACTACTTCATTCTATACTTCATTCTACACTTCATTCCACACTACTTCATTCTACACTTAATTCCACACTACTTCATTCTACACTTCATTCAACACTTCATTCTGTACTTCATTGTGCACAACTTCACTCTGCACTTCAATCGACCCTTCATTTTACACTTCATTCTGTACTACTTCATTCTACACTTCATTCCACACTACTTCATTCTACACTTAATTCTACACTACTTCATTCTACACTTCATTCTACACTTCAGTCTGTACTTCATTGTGCACAGCTTCACTCTGCACTTCAATCTACCTTTCATTTTACACTTCATTCTATACTACTTCATTCTACACTTCATTCTACACTTCATTCTACACTACTTCCTTTTGCACTTCATTCTACACTTCGTTGTACACTTCGTTCGACAATTTATTCTACATTACTTCATGCTGCACTTCTTTCTACAAGACTTCATTCGACACTCCATTCTACACTTCATTCTACACTTCATTCCACACTTCATCATTCTGCACTTCATTCTGCACTTCATTCTACACTTCTTCATTCCACACTTCATGCTTCAATTTTTCATTCTACACTTCATTTTACACTTCTTCATTCTACACTTCATTCTGCACTTCATGCTACAATTCATTCTACACTTCATTCGACACTTATTCATTCTACAATGCATTCTACACATCATTCTATAATTTATTCTACGCTGCTTCATACTACACTTCATTCTACACTTCATTCTACACTTAATTCTACACTTCATTCTACACTTCTTAATTCAACACTCCATTCTACACTTCATTCCACACTTCATTCGACTCTACTTCATTCTACACTTCATTCTACACTTCATTCTACACTTCTTCATTCCACACTTCATGCTTCAATTTTTCATTCTACACTTCATTTTACACTTCTTCATTCTACACTTCATTCTGCACTTCATTCTACAATTCATTCTACACTTAATTCGACACTTATTCATTCTACAATGCATTCTACGCATCATTCTACAATTTATTCTACGCTGCTTCATACTACACTTCATTCTACACTTCATTCTACACTTAATTCTACACTTCATTCTACACTTCTTAATTCAACACTCCATTTTACACTTCATTCCACACTTCATTCGACTCTACTTCATTCTACACTTCATTCTACACTTCATTCTACACTTCATTCTGCACTGCTTCATTCTGCACTTCTTTCTACACTACTTCATTCGACACTCCATTCTTCACTTCATTCTACACTTCATTCTATACTTCATTCTGCACTTCATTCTACACTTCCTTCTACACTTCATTCGCCACTTCTTCATTCCACACTTCATTCTACACTTCTTCATTCTGCATTCCATTCTACACTTCATTTTACACTTCATTCTAAACTACTTCATTCCACACTTCATTCTACACTTCATTCTACACTTCATTCTGCAGTTCATTCTGCACTTCTTCATTCAACACTTCATTTTACACTTCTTCATTCTACACTTCATTCTGCAATTCATTCTAAACTTTTTCATTCTACACTTCATTCTATACTTCATTCTACACCTTATTCTACACTGCTTCATGCTACACTTCATTCTACACTTCATTCTCCACTTATTCATTCTACACTGCATTCTACACATCATTCTACAATTTATTCTACGCTGCTTCATACTACACTTCATTCTACACTTCATTCTACACTTCATTCTCCACTTCTTAATTCAACACTCCATTCTACACTTCATTCTACACTTCATTCGACACTTCATTCCACATTGCATTCGAATCTACTTCATTCTACACTTCATTCTACACTTCATTCTACACTACTTAATTCGACACTTAGTTCTACACTTCCTTCTACACATCATTCGACACTTCATTCTGCACTTCTTCATTCAACACTGCATTCTGCACTTCTTCATTCTAAACTTCATTCTCCACTTTATTCTACTCTTCTTCAATCGACACTTCTTTCTACACTTCATTCTGCAATTTATTCTACACTTCTTCATGCTACACTTGATTCTAGACTTCATTCTACACTTCATTCTGCACTTCATTCTCCACTTTATTCTACACTGCTTCATGCTGCACTTCATTCTACACTTCTTCATTCTACTCTTGATTCTGCAGTTCATTCTACACTTCATTCTACACTTCATTCTACACTTCTTCATTCTACACTTCATTCTACACTTCAATCTACATTTTATTCTACACTGCTTCATGCTACACTTCATTCCACACTTCATTCTACACGTCTTCGTTCTGCGCTTCATTCTCCACTTCATTCAACAATTTATTCTACAATGCTTCATGCTACACTTCATTCTACACTTCTTCATTCTGCAGTTCATTCTAAACGACTTCATTCTACCCTTCATTCTTCTCTTCATTCTACACTTCGTTCTACACTACTTCATTCTGCACTTCATTCTACTCTTCATTCTAGACTTCATTCTACATTACTTGATTCTACACTTCAATCTACACTTCATTCTGCACTTCATTCTACTCTTCATTCTGCACATCATTCTACACTTCATTCTACATTACTTCCTTCCACACTTCATTCTACACTTCATTCTACACTTCATTCTACACCTCATTCTGCACTACTTCATTCGAAACTTCATTCCACACTTCATTCGGCACTTCATTCTACTCTTCTTCATTCTAAAATTCATTCTACACTTCATTCTATAATTCATTCTATACTACTTCATTCTACACTTCTTCCTACACTACTTCATTCTACACTTCATTCTACACTTTATTCTACACTGCTTCATGCTACACTTCATTTTACTCTACTTCATTCTACACTTTATTCTACACTTCAGTCTACGCTTCTTCATTCTACACTTCAGTCCACACTTCATTCTAAACTTCATTGTATACTTCTTGATTCTACACTTCATTCTTCACTTCATTCGACACTTTATTCGACACTTCTTCATTCTTCACTTTATTCTACACTTCGTTCTACACTTCTTCATTCTATACTTCATTCCACACTTCATTCCACTCTGCTTCATTCTACACTTCATTCTACACTTCATTCTACACTACTTCATTCTGCCCTTCATTCTGCACTTCATTCTGCACTACTTCATTCTGCACTTCTTTCTGCACTACTTCATTCTACACTTCATTCTACACTTCATTCTACACTTCATTCAACACATCATTCTACACTTCTTCATTCTACACTGCATTCTACACATCATTCTACAATTTATTCTACACTGCTTCATGCTACACTTCATTCTACACCTCATTCTACACTTCATTCTGCACTTCTTATTTAAACACTCCATTCAACACTTCATTCTACACTTCATTCGACACTTCATTCCCCACTTCATTCCACTCTACTTCATTCTACACTTCATTCTACACTTCATTCTACACTACTTCATTCTATACTTCATTCTACACGTCATTCTACACTACGTCATTCTACACTTAATTCTACACTACTTCATTCTACACTTCATTCAACACTTCTTTCTATGCTTCATTCTACACTTCAATCTACACTTCATTCCACACTACTTCCTTTTGCACTTCATTCGACACTTCATTGTGCACTTCGTTCGACAATTCATTCTACATTACTTCATTCTACACTACACTCTACACTTCATTCTGCACTTCATTATCCGCGTCATTCTCCACTTGATTCGACACAACTGCATTCTACACTTCATTCTAAACTAAATTCTACAATTCATTCTACATTACTTTATTCTGCACATCATTCTACACTTCATTCCGCACCACTCCATTCTACACTTCATTCTTCATTTCATTCTACACTTCATTCTGCATTTCTTCATTCTACACTTCATTCTACACTTCTTCATTCTATACGTCATTCTGCACTTCATTCTGCGCTTTATTCTACACTTCTTCATTCTCCACTCGATTCTACACTTCGTTCTACACTTCATTCTACACTTCATTACACACTTCTTCATTCTACACTGCATTCTATACTTCATTTTACAATTTATTCTACGCTGCTTCATACTACACTTCATTCTACACTTCATTCTACACTTCATTCCACACTTCTTAATTCAACACTTCATTCTACACTTCATTCCACACTTCATTCGACTCTACTTGATTCTACACTTCATTCTACACTTCATTCGACAATACTTTCATTCTACACTTCATTCTGCACTTCCTTCTACCCTTCATTCGACACTTATTCATTCTACATTGCATTCTACACATCATTCTCCAATTTATTCTACGCTGCTTCATACTACACTTCATTCTACACTTCATTCTACACTTCATTCTACACTTCATTCTCCACTTCTTAATTCAACACTCCATTCTACACTTCATTCTACACTTTATTCTACACTACTTCATTCGACACTTAATTCTACACTTCATTCTACACTTTATTCTACACTTCAGTCTACGCTTCTTCATTCTACACTTCATTCCACACTTCATTCTAAACTTCATTGTACACTTCTTGATTCTACACTTCATTCTTCACTTCATTCGACACTTTATTCGACACTTCTTCATTCTTCACTTCATTCTACACTTCATTCTATTTCATTCTACATTTCATTCCACACTTCATTCCACTCTGCTTCATTCTACACTTCATTCTACACTTCATTCTACACTACTTCATTCTGCACTTCATTCTGCACTTCATTCTGCACTACTTCATTCTGCACTTCTTTCTGCACTACTTCATTCTACACTTCATTCTACACTTCATTCAACACTTCATTCTACACTTCTTCATTCTACACTTCATTCTACACTTCATTCTACACTTCTTCATTCTAAACTTCATTTTACACTTCTTCATTCTACACTTTATTCTACACTTCATTCTACAATTCATCATTCTACACTTCATTCTGCACTTCTTCATTCTACACTTCATTCTACACTTCATTCTACACTTCTTCATTCTACACTTTATTCTGCACTTCATTCTACACTTCTTCATTCTACACTTCATTCCACACTTCAATATACACTTCATTCTACACTTCTTGATTCTACACTTCATTCTTCACTTAATTCTACACTTTATTCGACACTACTTCATTCTTCACTTCATTCTACACTTCTTCATTCCACACTTCATTCCACACTTCATTCCACTCTACTTCATTCTACACTTCATTCTACACTTCATTCTACACTTCGTTCTACACGACTTCATTCTGCAATTTATTCTGCACTTCATTCTGCACTCCTTCATTCTGCACTTCTTTATACACTACTGCATTCTACACTTCATTGTACACTTCATTCTACACTTCATTCTACACTTCTTCATTCTACACTTCATTCTACACTTCATTCTACATTTCTTCATTCTAAACTTCCTTTTACACTTCTTCATTCTACACTTCATTCTACACATCATTCTACACTTCTTCATTCTACACTTCATGCTACACTTCATTCTACACTTCTTCATTCGACACTGCATTCTACACATCATTCTACAATTTATTCTACACTGCTTCATGCTACACTTCATTCTACACTTCATTCTGCACTTCTTAATTCAACACTCCATTCTACACTTCATTCTACACTTCATTCGACACTTCATTCCACACTTCATTCCACTCTACTTCATTCTACACTTAATTCTTCACTTCATTCTACACTTCATTCAACACTTCATTCTACGCTTCATTCTACACTTCAGTCTATACTTCATTATGCACTACTTCACTCTGCACTTCAATCTACCCTTCATTTTACACTTCATTCTATACTGCTTCATTCTACACTTCAATCTTCACTTAATTGTACACCACTGCATTTTGCACTTCATTCTACACTTCATTGTACACTTCGTTTGACAAATCATTCGACATTTCTTCATTCTACACTACATTCTACACTTCATTCTGCACTTCATTCTACACGTCATTCTACACTTCATTCGACACTACTTCATTCTGCACTTCATTGTGAACATCATTCTACAATTCATTCTCCATTACCTTATTCTGCACATCATTCTACACTTCATTCTACACTTCATCATTCTACACTTCATTCTACACTTCTTCAGTCGATACGTCATTCTACACTTCATTCTACACTTTATTCTACACTTCTTCATTCTACACTCCATTCTACACTTCGTTCTACACTTCGTTCTACACTTCATTCTGCACTTCTTCATTCAACACTGCATTCTACACTTCATTGTACTCTTCATTATGCACATCACTCTGCTCGTTATTTTTCACTACTTCATTCTACACCTCATTCTACACTTCTTCAGTCGATACGTCATTCTACACTTCATTCTACACTTCTTCATTCTACACTTGATTCGACACTTCATTCCACATGTTATTCTACACTTCATTATACACTTCTTCATTCTACACTTCATCATTCTACACTTCAATTTACACTTCTGCATTCTACACTTCATTCTACACTACTTCTTTCTGCACTTCAGACGACACATCATTCTACACTTCATTCTACACTTCATTCTACACTTCATTCTATACTTCATTCGACTCTACTTCATTCTACACTTCATTCTACACTTCATTCTACACTACTTCATTCTGCACTTCATTCTGCACTTCATTCTGCACGACTTCATTCTGCACTTCTTTCTGCACTACTTCATTCTGCACTTCATTCTACACTTCTTCATTCTACACTTCATTCTAGACTTCATTCTACACTTCTTCATTCTAAACTTCATTTTACACTTCTTCATTCTACACTTCATTCTACACTTCATTCTACAATTCATCATTCTACACTTCATTCTACACTTCTTCATTCTACACTTCATTCTACACTTCATTCTACACTTCTTCATTCGACACTTCATTCCACATTTCAATATACACTTCATTCTACACTTCTTGATTCTACACTTTATTGTTCACTTCATTCTACACTTTATTCGAAACTACTTCATTCTTCACTTCATTCTACACTTCTTCATTCCACACTTCATTCCACACTTCATTCCACTCTACTTCATTCTACACGTCATTCTACACTTCATTCTACACTTCGTTCTACAATACTTCATTCTGCACTTTATTCTGAACTTCATTCTGCACTCCTTCATTCTGCACTTCTTTATACACTACTGCATTCTACACTTCATTGTACACTTCATTCTACACTTCATTCTACACTTCTTCATTCTACACTTCATTCTACACTTCATTCTACACTTCTTCATTCTACACTTCATTCTACACTTCATTCTACACTACTTCATTCTACACTGCATTTTACACATCATTCTACAATTTATTCTACACTGCTTCATGCTACACTCCATTCTACACCATTCTACACTTCATTCGACACTTCATTCCACACTTCATTCCACTCTACTTCATTCGACACTTCATTCTACACTTCATTCTACACTACTTCATTCTATACTTCATTCTACACTTCATTCTACACTACTTCATTCTACACTTAATTCTTCACTTAATTCTACACTTCATTCAACACTTCATTCTACGCTTCATTCTACACTTCAGTCTATACTTCATTTTGCACTACTTCACTCTGCACTTCAATCTACCCTTCATTTTACACTTCATTCTATACTACTTCATTCTACACCTCATTCTTCACTTAATTCTACACCACTTCATTTTGCACTTCATTCTACACTTCATTGTACACTTCGTTCGACAATTCATTCGACATTTCTTCATTCTACACGACATTCTACACTCTGCACTTCATTCTACACGTAATTCTACATTTCTTTCGATACTACTTCGTTCTACACTTCATTCTGAACATCATTCTACAATTCATTCGACATTACCTTATTCTGCACATCATTCTACACTTCATTCATTCTGCACCACTTCATTCATCACTTCATTCTTCATTTCATTCTACACTTCATTCTACACTTCTTCATTCTACACTTCATTCTACACTTTATCAGTCGATACGTCATTCTACACTTCATTCTACACTTTATTCTACACTTCTTCATTCTACACTCCATTCTACACTTCGTTCTACACTTCATTCTACGCTTCATTCTGCACTTCTTCATTCTACACTGCATTCTACACTTCATTGTACTCTTCATTCTGCACATCACTCTGCACTTCATTTTTCACTACTTCATTCTACACTTCATTCTACACTTCTTCAGTCGATACGTCATTCTACACTTCATTCCACACTTCTTCATTCTACACTTCATTCGACACTTCATTCCACACGTTATTCTACACTTCATTATACACTTCTTCATTCTACACTTCATCATTCTACACTTCATTTTACACTTCTGCATTCTACACATCATTCTCCAATTTATTCTACGCTGTTTCATATGACACTTCATTCTACACTTCATTCTACACTTAATTCTACACTTCATTCTACACTTCTTAATTCAACACTCCATTCTACACTTCATTCGACACTTCATTCCACACTTCATTCCACACTTCATTCGACTCTACTTCATTCTACACTTCATTCTACACTTCTTCAGTCGATACGTCATTCTACACTTCATTCTACACTTCATTCTACAATACTTCATTCTTTACTTCATTCTACCCTTCATTCTACACTTCCTTCTAAACTTCTTCATTCTACACTTCATTCCACACTACTTCATTCTGCACTTCATTCTATACTTCATTATGCACTTCATTCTGCACTATTTCATTCTGCACTTCTTTCTACACTACTTCATTCTACACTCCATTCTACACTTCATTGCACACTTCATTCTACACTTCTTCATTCTGCACTTCATTCTACATTTCATTCTACAGTTCATTCTACACTTCTTCATTCTACACTTCATTCTATACTTCATTCTACACGTTATTCTACACTTCTTCATGCTACACTTCGTTCGACACTTCATTCCACACTTCATCATTCTACACTTCATTCTACACTTCTTCATTCTACACTTCTTTCTGCACTTCATTCTGCACTTCTTCATTCTACACAGCATTCTACACATCATTCTACAATTTACTCGACGCTGCTTCATTCTACACTTCATTCTACACTTCATTCTACACGTCATTCCACACTTCATTCTCCACTTCATAATTTAACACACCATTCTACACTTCATTCTGCACTTCATTCCACACTTCATTCCACACTTCATTCGACTCTACTTCATTCTACACTTCATTCTACACTTCATTCTACACTATTTCATTCCATACTTCATTCTACACTTCATTCTGCATGACTTCATTCGACACTTAATTCGACACTTCATTCTACACTTCATTCTACACTTCATTCTACGCTTCATTCAACACTTCAGTCGATACTTCGTTCTGCACTACTTCACTCTGCACTTCAATCTACCCTTCATTCTACACTTCATTCTATACTACTTCATTCTACACTTCATCGTACGCTTCATTTTGCACTTCATTCTACACTTCATTGTACACTTCGTTCGACATTTCATTTTGCATTACTTCATTCTACACGTCATTCCACACTTCATTCTCCACTTCTTAATTCTACACTTCATTCTACACTTCATTCTACACTACTTCATTCTACACTGCATTCTACACATCATTCTACAATTTATTCTTCACTGCTTCATGCTACACTTCAGTCTACACTTCATTCTGCAATTCTTAATTCAACACTCCATTCTACACTTCATTCTACACTTCATTCCACACTTCATTCCACGCTTCATTCCACTCTACTTCATTCGACACTTCATTCTACACTTCATTCTACACTACTTCATTCTATACTTCATTCTACACTTCATTCTACACTACTTCATTCTACACTTAATTCTTCACTTCATTCTACACTTCATTCAACACTTCATTCTACGCTTCATTCTACACTTCAGTCTATACTTCATTTTGCACTACTTCACTCTGCACTTCAATCTACCCTTCATTTCACACTTCATTCTATACTACTTCATTCTGCACCTCATTCTCCATTTAATTCTACACCACTTCATTTTGCACTTCATTCTACACTTCATTCCACACTTCAGTCGACTCTACTTCATTCTACACTTCATTCTACACTTCATTCTACACTATTTCATTCTATACTTCATTCTACACTTCATTCTACACGACTTCATTCTGCACTTAATTCGACACTTCATTCTACACTTCATTCTACACTACATTCTACACTTCATTCTGCACTTCATTCTACATTTCTTCATTCTACACTTTATTCTACACTTCATTCTACTACGTCATTGTACACTTCAGTCTATACTTCATTCTGCACTACTTCACTCTGCACTTCAATCTACCCTTCATTCCACACTTCATTCTATACTACATCATTCTCCACTTCATTCTACACTTCATTCTACACCACTTCATTTTACACTTCATTCTACACTTCATTGTAAACTTCGTTCAACAATTCATTCTACATTACTTCATTCTACACTGCATTCTACACTTCATTATGCACTTCATTCTACACGTCAATCTACACTTCTTCATTCTGCACTTCATTCTACACTTCATTCCACACTACTTCATTCCTTACTTCATTCTCCACTTCAGTCTGCACTTCATTCTGCACTTCATTCTACACTTCATTCTGCACATCACTCTCCACTTCATTCTGCACTACTTCGTTCGACACTTCATTCTAATTTTCCTTCTATACTTCATTCGAAACTTCTTCATTCTACACCCCATTCTACACTTCATTCTACACTTCATTCTACACCATTTCATTCTACACTTCGTTTTACACTTCATTCTACACTTCATTCTACACTACTTCATTCTACACTTCATTCTACACTTCATTCTACACTTCTTCATTCGACACTTCATTCCACACTTCAATATACACTTCATTCTACACTTCTTGATTCTACACTTCATTGTTCACTTCATTCTACACTTTATTCGACACTACTTCATTCTTCACTTCATTCTACACTTCTTCATTCCACACTTCATTCGACACTTCATTCCACTCTACTTCTTTCTACACTTCATTCTACACTTCGTTCTACACTACTTCATTCTGCACTTTATTCTGAACTTCATTCTGCACTCCTTCATTCTGCACTTCTTTATACACTACTGCATTCTACACTTCATTATACACTTCATTCTACACTTCATTCTACACTTCTTCATTCTACACTTCATTCTACACTTCATTCTACACTTCTTCATTCTACACTGCATTCTACACATCATTCTACAATTTATTCTACACTGCTTCATGCTACACTTCATTCTGCACTTCTTCATTCTACACTGCATTCTACACTTCATTCTGCACTCCTTCATTCTGCACTTCTTTATACACTACTGCATTCTACACTTCATTATACACTTCATTCTACACTTCATTCTACACTTCTTCATTCTACACATCATTCTACACTTCATTCTACACTTCTTCATTCTACACTGCATTCTACACATCATTCTACAATTTATTCTACACTGCTTCATGCTACACTTCATTCTACACTTAATTCTGCACTTCTTAATTCAACACTCCATTCTACACTTCATTCTACACTTCATTCCACACTTCATTCCACACTTCATTCCACTCTACTTCATTCAACACTTCATTCTATGCTTCATTCTACACTTCAGTCTATACTTCATTTTGCACTACTTCACTCTTTTCTTCAATCTACCCATCATTTCACACTTCATTCTGTACTACTTCATTCTACACCTCATTCTTCACTTAATTCTACACCACTTCATTTTGCACTTCATTCTACACTTCATTGTACACTTCGTTCGACAATTCATTCGACATTTCTTCATTCTACACTACATTCTACACTTCATTCTGCACTTCATTCCACACGTCATTCTACACTTCATTCGACACTACTTCGTTCTACACTTCATTCTGAACATCATTCTACAATTCATTCTACATTACCTTATTCTGCACATCATTCGACACTTCATTCTGCACCACTTCATTCAACACTTCATTCTTCATTTCATTCTACACTTCTTCATTCTACACTTCATTCTACACTTCGTTCGACATTTCATTCTGCATTACTTCATTCCACACGTCATTCCACATTTCATTCTCCACTTCTTAATTCAACACACCATTCTACACTTCATTCTGCACTTCATTCAACACTTCATTCCACACTTCATTCGACTCTACTTCATTCTACACTTCATTCTACACTTCATTCTACACTACTTCATTCTATACTTCATTCTACACTTCATTCTACACGACTTCATTCTGCACTTAATTCGACACTTCATTCTACACTTCATTCTACACTACATTCTACACTTCATTATACACTTCATTCTACTACTTCATTGTACACTTCAGTCTATACTTCATTCTGCACTACTTCACTCTGCACTTCAATCTACCCTTCATTCTACACTTCATTCTATACTACATCATTCTCCACTTCATTCTACACTTCATTCTACACTACTTCATTTTACACTTCATTCTACACTTCATTGTACACTTCGTCAACAATTCATTCTACATTACTTCATTCTACACTGCATTCTACACTTCATTATGCACTTCATTCTACACGTCAATCTACACTTCTTCATTCTACACTTCATTCTACACTTCATTCGAGAACTTCATTCTACACTTCATTCTACACTTCATTCTACACTTCATTCCACACTACTTCATTCCTTACTTCATTCTCCACTTCAGTCTGCACTTCATTCTGCGCTTCATTCTACACCACTTCATTCTACACTTCGTTTTACACTTCATTCTACACTTCATTCTACACTTCATTCAACACTACTTCATTCGACACTCCATTCTACACTTCATTCTACACTTCATTCTACACTTCATTCTATACTTCATTCTCCACTTCAGTCTGCACTTCATTCTGCACTTCATTCTACACTTCATTCTGCACATCACTCTCCACTTCATTCTGCACTACTTCGTTCGACACTTCATTCTACTTTTCCTTCTACAGTTCGTTCGACACTTCTTCATTCTACACTCCATTCTACACTTCATTCTACACTTCATTCTACACCACTTCATTCGACACTTCATTTTACACTTCATTCTACACTTCATTCTGCACTACTTCATTCTGCACTGCTTTCTACGCTAATTCATTCGACATCCATTCTACACTTCATTCTACACTTCATTCGACACTTCATTCTATACTACATTCTACACTTCATTTACACTTCTTCATTCTACACTTCATTTTACACTTCTTCATTCTACACTTCATTCTGCACTTCATTCTACAATTATGCATTCTACACTGCATTCTACACATCATTCTACAAATTATTCTACGCTGCTTCATACTACACTTCATTCTACACTTCATTCTACACTTATTAATTCAACACTCCTTTCGTCACTTCAGTCTACACTGCATTCAACATTTCATTCCACACTTCATTCGACTCTACTTCATTCTACACTTCATTCTACACTTCATTCCACAGTACTTCATTCTATACTTCATTCTACACTTCATTCTACACGACTTCACTGCACACTTAATTCCACACTTCATTCTACACTTCATTCTACACTTTATTCTACGCTTCATTCTACACTTCGGTCTATACGTCATTCTGCACTTCAATCTACCCTTCATTCTCCACTTCATTCTACACTTCATTCCACAATTGTTCATTCTACACTGCATTCTACACATCATTCTACAACTTATTCTACGCTGCTTCATACTAAACTTCATTCTACACTTCATTCTGCACTTCTTAATTCAACACTCCATTCAACACTTCATTCTACACTTCATTCGACACTTCATTCCACACTTCATTCGACTCTACTTCATTCTACACTTCATTCTACACTTAATTCTACACTACTTCATTCTATACTTCATTCTACACTTCATTCTACACTACTTCATTCTACACTTAATTCAACACTTCATTCTCCACTTCATTCTACACGACTTCATTCTGCACTTCATTCTCCACTTCATTGTACACTTCGTTCTACAATTCATTCTACATTACTTCATTCTACACTACATTCTACACTTCATTCTGCACTTTATTCTTCACTTCATTCGACAGTACTTCTTTGTACACTTTATTCTTCACTTCATTCTACACTCCATTCTATACTTCTTCATTATACACTTCATTTTACACTTCTTCATTCTATACTTCATTCTACACTTCATTCTACACTTCATTCTACACTTCTTCTTGCTACTCTTCATTCTACACTTCATTCTACACTTCATTCTACACTTCTTCATTCTGCACTCCATTCTACACTTCATTCTACACGTCATTCTATACTACTTCATTCTACACTTCATTCTGCACTTCATTCTGCACTACTTAATTCTGCACTTCTTTCTACGTTACTTCATTCTAAACTTAATTCTACACTTCAATCTATACTTCTTCATTCTACACTTCATTCGACACTTCATTCTATACTTCATTCTCCACTTCTTCATTCTACACTTTATTTTACACTTCGTCATTCTACACTTCATTCTACACTTCATTCTACACTTCTTCATTCGACACTTCATTCTACACTTCATTCTACACTTTATTATACACTGCTTCATGCTACACTTCATTCTACACTTCATTCTGCACTTCATCATTCTACACTTTATTCTACACATCATTCTACAATTTATTCTACACTGCTTCATGTTACACTTCATTCTACACTTCATTCCACACTTCATTCCACACTTCATTCCACACTTCATTCCACTCTACTTCATTCTACACTTCATTCTACACTTCATTCTACACTACTTCATTCTACACTTAATTTTGCACTTCATTCTACACTTCATTCATCACTTCATTCTAAGCTTCATTCTACACTTCAGTCGATACTTCATTCTGCACTACTTCACTCTGCACTACAATCTACCCTTCATTTTGCACTTCATTCTACACTTCATTGTACACTTCGTTCGACAATTTATTCTACATTACTTCATTCTACACTACATTCTACACTTCATTCTGCACTTCATTCTACACGTCATTCTACACTTCATTCGACACGACTTCATTCTACACTTCATTCTAAACTTCATTCGACAATTCATTCTACATTACTTTATTCTGCACATCATTCTGCACTTCATTCTGCACTACTGCATTCTTCACTTCATTCGTCATTTAATTCTACACTTCATTCTACACTTCTTCAATCTATACGTCATCCTTCACTTCATTCTATACTTTATTCTACACTTCATTTTACACTTCATTCTAAACTACTTCATTCTACAGTTCATTCTACACTTCATTCTACACTTGATTCTGCACTGCTTCATTCTGCACTTCTTTGTACACTACTTCATTCGACACTCCATTCTACACTTCATTCTACACTTCATTCTACACTTCTTCATTCTACACTTCATTCTACACTTCATTCTGCATTTCTTCATTCTAGACTTCATTTTACACTTCTTCATTCTACACTACATTCTGCACTTCATTCTACACTTCTTCATTCTACACTTCATTCTATACTTCATTCTACACGTTATTCTACACTGCTTCATGCTACACTTCATTCTACACTTCATTCTACACTTATTCATTCTGCACTGCATTATACACATCATTCTACATTTTATTCTACGCTGCTTCATACTATACTTCATTCTACACTTCATTCTACACTTCATTCTCCACTTCTTAATTCAACACTCCATTCTACACTTCATTCTACACTTCATTCCACACTTCATTCCACACTTCATTCGACTCTACTTCATTCTATACTTCATTCTACACTTCATTCTACACTTCTTAATTCTACACTTAATTCTACACTTCATTCTACACTTCATTCTACACTTCATTCGACGCTTCATTCGACACTTCAGTCTCTACTTCGTTCTTCACTACTTCACTCTGCACTTCAATCTACCCTTCATTCTACAGTTCATTCTATACTACTTCATTCTACACTTCATTCTGCATAACTTCATTTTGCACTTCATTTTCCACTTCATTGTACACTTTGTTCGCCAATTCATTCTACATCACTTCATTCTGAACTACATTCTGCACTTCATTCTGCACTTCATTCTACACGTCATTCTACACTTCTTCATTCTGCACTTCATTCTAAACTTCATTCTAATACTTCATTCTCCCCTTCAGTCTATACTTCATTCTGCACATCATTCTACAATTTATTCTACACTGCTTCATGCTACACTTCATTCTACACCTCATTCTACACTTCATTCGACACTTCTTAATTAAACACTCCATTCTACACTTCACTCTGCACTTCAATCTACCCTTCATTCTACACTTCATTCTCTCCTACTTCATTCTACACTTCATTCTGCACTTCATTCCACACTACTTCATTTTGCACTTATTCTACACTTCATTGTACACTTCGTTTGACAATTCATTCTACATTACTTCATTCTGCACTACATTCTACACTTCATTCTGCACTTCATTATCCACGTCATTCTCCACTTGTTTCGATATTGCTGCATTCTACACTTCATTCTACACTTCATTCTACACTTCAGTCTGTACTTCATTGTGCACAACTTCACTCTGCACTTCAATCTACCCTTCATTTTACACTTCATTCTATACTACTTCATTCTTCACTTCATTCTACACTTCATTCTACACTACTTCCTTTTGCACTTCATTCTACACTTCATTGTACACTTCGTTCGACAATTCATTCTACATTACTTCATTCTGCACTTCTTTCTACACGACTTCATTTGACACTCCATTCTACACTTCATTCTACACTTCATTCTACACTTCTTCATTCTGCACTTCATTCTACACTTGATTCTACACTTCTTCATTCTACACTTCATGCTTCACTTCTTCATTCTACACTTCATTTTACACTTCTTCATTCTACACTTCATTCTGCACTTCATTCTACACTTCTTCATTCTACACTTCATTCTATACTTCATTCTACACGTTATTCTACACTGCTTCATGCTACACTTCATTCTACACTTCATTCTACACTTATTCATTCTGCACTGCATTATACACATCATTCTACATTTTATTCTACGCTGCTTCATACTATACTTCATTCTACACTTCATTCTACACTTCATTCTCCACTTCTTAAATTCAACACTCCATTCTACACTTCATTCTACACTTCATTCCACACTTCATTCCACACTTCATTCGACTCTACTTCATTCTATACTTCATTCTACACTTCATTCTACACTTCTTAATTCTACACTTAATTCTACACTTCATTCTACACTTCGTTCTACACTTCATTCGACGCTTCATTCGACACTTCAGTCTCTACTTCGTTCTTCACTACTTCACTCTGCACTTCAATCTACCCTTCATTCTACAGTTCATTCTATACTACTTCATTCTACACTTCATTCTGCACTACTTCATTTTGCACTTCATTCTCCACTTCATTGTACACTTTGTTCGCCAATTCATTCTACATCACTTCATTCTGAACTACATTCTGCACTTCATTCTGCACTTCATTCTACACGTCATTCTACACTTCTTCATTCTGCACTTCATTCTAAACTTCATTCTAATACTTCATTCTCCCCTTCAGTCTATACTTCATTCTGCACATCATTCTACAATTTATTCTACACTGCTTCATGCTACACTTCATTCTACACCTCATTCTACACTTCATTCGACACTTCGTAATTAAACACTCCATTCTACACTTCATGCTTCACTTCTTCATTCTACACTTCATTTTACACTTCTTCATTCTACACTTCATTCTGCACTTCATTCTACACTTCTTCATTCTACACTTCATTCGGCACTTCATTCTACACGTTATTCTACACTGCTTCATGCTACACTTCATTCTACACTTCATCATTTTGCACTTCATTCTACACTTCTTCATTCTACACTTCATTCTACACTTCATTCGACATTTATTCATTCTACACTGCATTCTACACGTTATTCTACAATTTATTCTATGCTGCTTCATACTACACTTCATTCTACACTTCATTCGACACTTAATTCTGCACTTCATTCTGCACTTCTTAACTCAACACTCCATTCTACACTTCATTCCACACTTCATTCGACTCTACTTTATTCTACACTTCATTCTACACTTCATTCCACAATACTTCACTCTATACTTCATTCCACCCTTCATTCGACACTTCTTCATTCCACACTTCATTCTACACTTCTTCATTCTACACTCCATTCTACACTTTATTTTGCACTTCATTCGAAACTACTTCATTCTACACTGCATTCTGCACTGCTTCATTCTGCACTTCTTTCTGCACTGCTTCAATCGACACTCCATTCTACACTTCATTCTACACTTTATTCTACACTTCTTCATTCTACACTTCATTCTACACTTCATTCTACAGTTCATTCTGCACTTCTTCATTCTACACTTCATTTTACACTTCTTCATTCTACACTTCATTCTGCACTTCATTCTATACTTCTTCATTCTACACTCGATTCTACACTTCGTTCTACAAGTCATTCTACACTTCATTCTGCACTTCATTCTTCACTTCATTCCACACTACTTCATTCTATACTTCATTCTCCACTTCATCCTGCACTGCATTCTACACTTCATTGTACATTTCATTCTGCACATCACTCTACACTTCATTCTGCACTACTTCATTCTGCACTTCATTCGACACTTCCTTCTACACTTCATTCTGCACTTCTTCATTCTACACTTCATTCGACACTTCATTCTACACTTCTTCATTCTACGCTTCATTCTACAGTTCGGTCTATACTTCATTCTGCACTACTTCACTCTGCACTTCAATCTACCCTTCATTCTACACTTCAGTCTATACAACTTCATTTTACACTTCAATCTACACTTCATTCTGCACCACTTCATTTTGCACTTCCTTCTACACTTCATTGTACACTTCGTCGACAATTCATTCCACATTACTTCATTCTACACTACATTCTACACTTCATTCTGCACTTCATTCTACACGTCATTCTACACTTCATGCTACACTACTTAATTCTACACTTAATTCTACATTTCATTCTGCACTTCATTCTACACTTCATTCCGCGCTTCATTCTCCACTTCAGTCTACACTTCATTCTGCACGACTTCACTCTACACTTCAATCTACACTTCATTCTGCACTTCATTTGATCCTACTTCATTCTACAATTCATTCTACACTTCATTCTACTCGACTTCATTCTGCACTTCTTTCTCCACTTCATTGTACACTTCGTTCTACAATTAATTCTACATTACATCATTCTACACGACATTCTACACTTCATTCTGCACTTCATTCTACGCTTTATTCGACAGTACTTCATTGTACGCTTCATTATTCACTTCATTCTACACTTCATTCTACACTACTTCATTCTACACTTAATTCTACACCTCATTCTGCACTATTTCATTCTGCACTTCTTTCTAGAATACTTCATTCAACACTTCTATCTACACTACTTCATTCTACACTTCAATCTACACTTCTAATTCTATACTTCATTCTACACTTCATTCTACACTTCATTCGACACTTCATCATTCTACACTTCATTGTACACGTCTTCATTCTGCACTTCAATCGACACTTCATTCTACACTTCTTCATTCTACACTTCATTCTACACTTCATTCTACACTTTATTCGACACTGCTTCATGCTACACGTCATTCTACACTTCATTCTATACTTCATCATTCTACTCTTCATTCTACACTTCTTCATTCTGCACTTCATTCTACACTTCATTCTACACTTCTTCATTCTACACTGCATTCTGCACATCATTCTACAATTTATTCTACACTGCTTCATGTTACACTTCATTCTACACCTCATTCTACACTTCATTCTACACTTCTTAATTAAACACTCCATTCTACACTTCATTCTACACTTCATTCGACACTTCATTCCACACTTCATTCCACTCTACTTCATTCTACACTTCATTCTACACTTCATTCTACACTACTTCATTCTATACTTCATTCTACACTTCATTCTACACTACATCATTCTACACTTAATTCTACACTACTTCATTCTACACTTCATTCAACACTTCATTCTATGCTTCATTCTACACTTCAGTCAATACTTCATTGTGCACAACTTCACTCTGCGCTTCAATCTACCCTTCATTTTACACTTCATTCTATACTACTTCATTCTACACTTCATTCTACACTTCATTCTACACTACTTCCTTTTGCCCTTTATTCTACACTTCATTGTACACTTCGTTCGACAATTCATTCTACATTACTTAATTCTGCACTTCTTTCTACACGACTTCATTCGAAACTCCATTCTTCACTTCATTCTGCACTTCATTCTACAATTCTTCATTCTACACTTCATGCTTCACTTCTTCATTCTACACTTCATTTTACACTTCTTCATTCTACACTTCATTCTGCACTTCATTCTACACTTCTTCATTCTGCACTTCATTCTACACTTCATTCTACACTTCTTCATTCTACACTGCATTCTGCACATCATTCTACAATTTATTCTACACTGCTTCATGTTACACTTCATTCTACACCTCATTCTACACTTCATTCTACACTTCTTAATTAAACACTCCATTCTACACTTCATTCTACACTTCATTCGACACTTCATTCCACACTTCATTCCACTCTACTTCATTCTACACTTCATTCTACACTTCATTCTACACTACTTCATTCTATACTTCATTCTACACTTCATTCTACACTACATCATTCTACACTTAATTCTACACTACTTCATTCTACACTTCATTCAACACTTCATTCTATGCTTCATTCTACACTTCAGTCAATACTTCATTGTGCACAACTTCACTCTGCGCTTCAATCTACCCTTCATTTTACACTTCATTCTATACTACTTCATTCTACACTTCATTCTACACTTCATTCTACACTACTTCCTTTTGCCCTTTATTCTACACTTCATTGTACACTTCGTTCGACAATTCATTCTACATTACTTAATTCTGCACTTCTTTCTACACGACTTCATTCGAAACTCCATTCTTCACTTCATTCTACACTTCATTCTACAATTCTTCATGCTTCACTTCTTCATTCTACACTTCATTTTACACTTCTTCATTCTACACTTCATTCTGCACTTCATTCTACACTTCTTCATTCTACACTTCATTCGACACTTCATTCTACACGTTATTCTACACTGCTTCATGCTACACTTCATTCTACACTTCATTCTGCACTTCATCATTCTGCAATTCATTCTACACTTCTTCATTCTACACTTCATTCGACACTTCATTCTACACGTTATTCTATACTGCTTCATGCTACACTTCATTCTACACTTCATTCTACACTTCATTCTACACTTCATTCTCCACTTCATTGTACACTTTGTTCGACAATTCATTCTACATTACTTCATTCTAAACTACATTCTGCACTTCATTCTGCACTTCATTCTACACGTCATTCTACACTTCTTCATTCTACACCTCATTCTACACTTCATTCTACTACTTCAGTCTACCCTTCAGTCTATACTTCATTCTGCACTACTTCACTCTGCACTTCAATATACACTTCATTCTACAATTCATTCTACACTTCAGTCTGTACTTCATTGTGCACAACTTCACTCTGCACTTCAATCTACCATTCATTTTACACTTCATTCTATACTACTTCATTCTACACTTCATTCTACTACTTCAGTCTACCCTTCAGTCTATACTTCATTCTGCACTACTTCACTCTGCACTTCAATGTACACTTCATTCTACAATTCATTCTACACTTCAGTCTGTACTTCATTGTGCACAACTTCACTCTGCACTTCAATCTACCATTCATTTTACACTTCATTCTATACTACTTCATTCTACACTTCATTCTACACTTCATTCTACACTACTTCCTTTTGCACTTCATTCTACACTTCATTGTAAACTTCGTTCGACAATTCATTCTACATTACTTCATTCTGCACTTCTTTCTACACGACTTCATTTGACACTCCATTCTACACTTCATGCTACACTTCATTCTGCACTTCATTCTACACTTCATAATTCTACACTTCATTCTACACTTCTTCATTCTACACTGCATTCTACACATCATTCTACAATTTATTCTACGCTGCTTCATACTACACTTCATTCTACACTTAATTCTGCACTTAATTCTGCACTTCATTCTGCACTTCTTAATTCAACACTCCCTTCTACACTTCATTCCACACTTCATTCGACTCTACTTCATTCTACACTTCATTCCACAATACTTCATTCTATACTTCATTCTACAGTTCATTCGACACTTCCATCGACACTTCATTCGACACTTCTTCATTCCACACTTCATTCTACACTTCTTCATTCTGCACTCGATTCTACACTTCATTTTACACTTCATTCTAAACTACTTCATTCTACACTTCATTCTGCACTTCTTTCTACACTACTTCATTCGACACTCCATTCTACACTTCATTCTACACTTCATTCTACACTTCTTCATTCTACACTTCATTCTCCACTCCATTCTACAGTTCATTCTGCACTTCTTCATTCTCCACTTCATTTTATTCTTCTTCATTCTACACTTCATTCTGCACTTCATTCTGCACTTGTTCATTCTACACTTCATTCTATACTTCATTCTACACGTTATTCTACACTGCTTCATGCTCCACTTCATTCTACAATTCATTCTGCACATATTCATTCTACACTGCATTCTACACATCATTCTACAATTTATTCTACGCTGCTTCAAACTACACTTCATTCTACACTTCATTCTACACTTCATTCTACACTACTTCATTCTACACTTCATTCTTCACTTCATTCTACGCTTCATTCTGCACTTCGGTCTATACTTCATTCTGCACTACTTCACTCTGCACTTCAATCTACCCTTCATTCTACACTTCAGTCTATACTAATTCATTTTACACTTCAATCTACAGTTCATTCTGCACCACTTCATTTTGCACTTCCTTCTACACTTCATTGTACACTTCGTCGACAATTCATTCCACATTACTTCATTCTACACTACATTCTACACTTCATTCTGCACTTCATTCTACACGTCATTCTACACTTCATTCCGCGCTTCATTCCCCACTTCAGTCTACACTTCATTCTGCACGACTTCACTCTACACTTCAATCTACACTTCATTCTGCACTTCATTCTCCACTTCTTAATTCAACACTCCATTCTACACTTCATTCGACACTTCATTCGACACTTCATTCCACACTTCATTCGACACGACTTCATTCTATACTTCATTCTACACTTCATTCGACACTACTTCATTCTACACTTAATTCTATAGTTCATTCTACACTTCATTCTACACTTCATTCTACGCTTCATTCGACACTTCAGTCTATACTTCGTTCTGCACTACTTCACTCTGCACTTCAATTTCCCCTTCATTCTACACTTCATTCTATATTACTTCATTCTAGACTTCATTCTACACTAATTCATTTTGCACTTCATTCTCCACTTCATTGTACACTTCGTTCGACAATTCATTCTACATTACTTCATTCTAAACTACATTCTGCACTTCATACTGCACTTCATACTACACGTCATTCTACACTTCTTCATTCTACACTTCATTCTACACTTCATTCTACTACTTCATTCTACCCTTCAGTCTATAGTTCGTTCTGCATTACTTCACTCTGCACTTCAATCTACCCTTCATTTTACAACTCATTCTCTCCTACTTCATTCTACACTTCATTCTACACTACTTCATTCTGCACTTAATTCTACACAACTTGATTCTGCACTTCATTCTGCACATCACTCTACACTTCATTCTGCACAACTTAATTCTACACTTCATTCTGCACTTCCTTCGACACTTCATTCGACACTTTTACATTCTACACTTCATTCGATATTTCTTCATTCTACACTCCATTCTACACTTCATTCTACACTTCATTCTACACTACTTCATTCTACACTTCATTCTTCACTTCATTCTACGCTTCATTCTGCACTTCGGTCTATACTTCATTCTGCACTACTTCACTCTGCACTTCAATCTACCCTTCATTCTACACTTCAGTCTATACTAATTCATTTTACACTTCAATCTACAGTTCATTCTGCACCACTTCATTTTTCACTTCCTTCTACACTTCATTGTACACTTCGTCGACAATTCATTCCACATTACTTCATTCTACACTACATTCTACACTTCATTCTGCACTTCATTCTACACGTCATTCTACACTTCATTCCGCGCTTCATTCCCCACTTCAGTCTACACTTCATTCTGCACGACTTCACTCTACACTTCAATCTACACTTCATTCTGCACTTCATTCGATCCTACTTCATTCTACAATCCATTCTACACTTCATTCTACACGACTTCATTGTGCACTTCTTTCTCCACTTCATTGTACACTTCGTTCTACAATTAATTCTACATTACATCATTCTACACGACATTCTACACTTCATTCTGCACTTCATTCTACGCTTTATTCGACAGTACTTCATTGTACGCTTCATTATTCACTTCATTCTACACTTCATTCTACACTACTTCATTCTACACTTAATTCTACACCTCATTCTGCACTATTTCATTCTGCACTTCTTTCTAGAATACTTCATTCAACACTTCATTCTACACTACTTCATTCTACACTTCATTCTACACTTCTAATTCTATACTTCATTCTACAGTTCATTCTACACTTCATTCGACACTTCATCATTCTACACTTCATTGTACACGTCTTCATTCTGCACTTCAATCGACACTTCATTCTACACTTCTTCATTCTACACTTCATTCTACACTTCATTCTACACTTTATTCGACACTGCTTCATGCTCCACGTCATTCTACACTTCATTCTATACTTCATCATTCTACACTTCATTCTACACTTCTTCATTCTGCACTTCATTCTACACTTCATTCTACACTTCTTCATTCTACACTGCATTCTGCACATCATTCTACAATTTATTCTACACTGCTTCATGCTACACTTCATTCTACACCTCATTCTACACTTCATTCTACACTTCTTAATTAAACACTCCATTCTACACTTCATTCTACACTTCATTCTACACTTCATTCTAAACTACATCATTCTACACTTAATTCTATACTACTTCATTCTACACTTCATTCAACACTTCATTCTATGCTTCATTCTACACTTCAGTCTATACTTCATTGTGCACAACTTCACTCTGCGCTTCAATCTACCCTTCATTTTACACTTCATTCTATACTACTTCATTCTACACTTCATTCTACACTTCATTCTACACGACTTCCTTTTGCCCTTTATTCTACACTTCATTGTACACTTCGTTCGACAATTCATTCTACATTACTTAATTCTGCACTTCTTTCTACACGACTTCATTCGACACTTCATTCTTCACTTCATTCTACACTTCATTCTACACTTCTTCATTCTCCACTTCATGCTTCACTTCTTCATTCTACACTTCATTTTACACTTCTTCATTCTACACTTCATTCTGCACTTCATTCTACACTGCTTCATGCTACACTTCATTCTACACTTCATTCTACACTTCATCATTCTGCAATTCATTCTACACTTCTTTATTCTACACTTCATTCGACACTTCATTCTACACGTTATTCTACACTGCTTCATGCTACATTCTACACTTCATTCTACACTTCATTCTACACTTCATTCTCCACTTCTTAATTCAACACTCCATTCTACCCTTCATTCCATACTTCATTCGACACTTCATCCCACACTTCATTCTACACTTCATTCTACACTTCTTCATTCTACACTTCATTCTCCACTCCATTCTACATTTCATTCTGCACTTCTTCATTCTACACTTCATTTTATTCTTCTTCATTCTACACTTCATTCTGCACTTCTTCATTCTACACTTCATTCTATACTTCATTCTACACGTTATTCTACACTGCTTCATGCTCCACTTCATTCTACAATTGATTCTACACATATTCATTCTACACTGCATTCTACACATCATTCTACAATTTATTCTACGCTGCTTCAAACTACACTTCATTCTACACTTCATTCTACACTTAATTCTACACTTCATTCTACACTTCATTCTCCACTTCTTAATTCAACACTCTATTCTACACTTCATTCGACACTTCATTCGACACTTCATTCCACACTTCATTCGACTCTACTTCATTCTATACTTCATTCTGCACTTCATTCTACACTACTTCATTCTACACTTAATTCTACACTTCATTCTACACTTCATTCTACACTTCATTCGACGCTTCATTCGACACTTCAGTCTATACTTCGTTCTGCACTACTTCACTCTGCTCTTCAATCTACCCTTCATTCTCCACTTCATTCTATACTACTTCATTCTACACTTCATTCTACACTACTTCATTTTACACTTCATTCTCCACTTCATTGTACACTTTGTTCGACAATTCATTCTACATTACTTCATTCTAAACTACATTTTGCACTTCATTCTGCACTTCATTCTACACGTCATTCTACACTTCTTCATTCTACACTTCATTCTACACTTCATTCTACTACTTCAGTCTACCCTTCAGTCTATACTTCATTCTGCACTACTTCACTCTGCACATCAATATCCACTTCATTCCACAATTCATTCTACACTTCAGTCTGTACTTCATTGTGCACAACTTCACTCTGCACTTCAATCTACCCTTCATTTTACACTTCATTCTATACTACTTCATTCTACACTTCATTCTACACTACTTCCTTTTGCACTTCATTCTACACTTCATTGTAAACTTCGTTCGACAATCCATTCTACATTACTTCATTCTGCACTTTTTTCTACACGACTTCATTTGACACTCCATTCTGCACTTCATTCTACACTTCATTCTACACTTCTTCATTCAGCACTTCATTCTACACTTCATTCTACACTTCTTCATTCTACACTTCATGTTTCACTTCTTCATTCTACACTTAATTTTACACTTCTTCATTCTACACTTTATTCGACACTTCATTCTACACGTTATTCTACACTGCATCATGCTACACTTCATTCTACACTTCATTCTACACTTCATCATTCTACACTTCATTCTACACTTCTTCATTCTACACTGCATTCTACACATCATTCTACAATTTATTCTACGCTGCTTCATACTACACTTCATTCTACACTTCATTCTACCCTTAATTCTGCACTTCATTCTGCACTTCTTAATTCAACACTCCCTTCTACACTTCATTCCACACTTCATTCGACTCTACTTCATTCTACACTTCATTCTACACTTCATTCCACAATACTTCATTCTATACTTCATTCTACACCTCATTCTACACTTCCATCTACACTTCATTCGACACTTCTTCATTCCACACTTCATTCTACACTTCTTCATTCTACACTCGATTCTACACTTCATTTTACACTTCATTCTAAACTACTTCATTCTACACTTCATTCTGCACTGCTTCATTCTGCACTTCTTTCTACACTCCATTCTACAGTTCATTCTGCACTTCTTCATTCTACACTTCATTTTATTCTTCTTCATTCTACACTTCATTCTGCACTTCATTCTGCACTTCTTCATTCTACACTTCATTCTATACTTCATTCTACACGTTATTCTACACTGCTTCATGCTCCACTTCATTCTACAATTCATTCTACACATATTCATTCTACACTGCATTCTACACATCATTCTACAATTTATTCTACGCTGCTTCAAACTACACTTCACTCTACACTTCATTCTACAATTAATTCTACACTTCATTCTCCACTTCTTAATTCAACACTCCATTCTACACTTCATTCGACACTTCAATCTACACTTCTTCATTCTGTACGTCATTCTGCACTTCAATCTGCACTTTATTCGACACTTCTTCATTCTACACTCGATTCTACACTTCGTTCTACACTTCATTCTACACTTCATGATACACTTCTTCATTCTACACTGCATTCTACACATCATCCTACAATTTATTCTACGCTGCTTCATACTACACTTCATTCTACACTTTATTCTACACTTAATTCTGCACTTCATTCTGCACTTCTGAATTCAACATTCCCTTCTACACTTCATTCCACACTTCATTCGACTCTACTTCATTCTACACTTCCATCTACACTTCATTCGACACTTCTTCATTCCACACTTCATTCTACACTTCTTCATTCTACACTCCATTCTGCACTTCATTTTACACTTCATTCTAAACTACTTCATTCTACACTTGATTCTGCACTGCTTCATTCTGCACTTCTTTCTACACTACTTCATTCGACACTCCATTCTACACTTCATTCTACACTTCATTCTACACTTCTTCTTTCTACACTTCATTCTCCACTCCATTCTACAGTTCATTCTGCACTTCTTCATTCTACACTTCATTTTACACTTCTTCATTCTACACTTCATTCTGCACTTCATTCTGCACTTCTTCATTCTACACTTCATTCTATACTTCATTATACACGTTATTCTACACTGCTTCATGCTCCACCTCATTCTACAATTCATTCTTCACATATTCATTCTACACTGCATTCTACACATCATTCTACAATTTATTCTACGCTACTTCAAACTACACTTCATTTTACACTTCATTCTACACTTCATTCTACACTTCATTCTCCACTTCTTAATTCAACACTCCATTCTACACTTCATTCGACACTTCATTCGACACTTCATTCCACACTTCATTCGACTCCACTTCAATCTATACTTCATTCTACACTTCATTCGACACTACTTCATTCTACACTTAATTCTACATTTCACTCTACACTTCATTCTACACTTCATTCTACGCTTCATTCGACACTTCAGTCTATACTTCGTTCTGCACAACTTCACTCTAAACTTCAATTTCTCCTTCATTCTACAATTCATTATATATTACTTCCTTCTAGACTTCATTCTACATTAATTCATTTTGCACTTCATTCTCCACTTCATTGTATACTTCGTTCGACAATTCATTCTACATTACTTCATTCTAAACTACATTCTGCACTTCATACTGCACTTCATTCTACACGTCATTCTACACTTCTTCATTCGACACTTCATTCTACACTTCATTCTACTACTTCATTCTACCATTCAGTCTATACTTCATTCTGTATTACTTCACTCTCCACTTCAATCTACCCTTCATTTTACAACTCATTCTCTCCAACTTCATTCTACACTTCATTCGACACTTCATTGCACAGGACTTCATTTTGCACTTCATTCTACACTTCATTCTACACTTCGTTCGACAATTCATTCCACATTACTTCATTCTAAACTACATTCTACACTTCATTTTGCACTTCATTCTCCACGTCATTCTCCACTTGATTCGACACTACACTGCATTCTACACTTCATTCTAAACTTCATTCTACAATTCATTCTACATTACTTTATTCTGCACATCATTCTACACTTCATTCCGCACCACTTCATTCTACACTTCATTCTTCATTTCATTCTACACTTCATTCTACACTTCTTCATTCTACACTTCATTCTACACTTCTTCATTCTATACGTCATTCTACACTTCATTCTGCACTTTATTCTACACTTCTTCATTCTACACTCCATGCTACACTTCATTCTTCATTTCATTCTACACTTCTCCATTCTACACTTCATTCTACACTTCATTCTACACTTATTCATTCTACACTGCATTCTACACATCATTCTACAATTTATTCTACGCAGCTTCATACTACACTTCATTCTACACTTCATTCTACACTTCATTCTACACTTCATTCCACACTTCTTAATTCAACACTCCATTCTACACTTCATTCGACGCTTCATTCCACACTTCATTCGACTCTACTTCATTCTACACTTCATTCTACATTTCATTCTACAATACTTCATTCTATACTTCATTCTACACTTCATTTTACACTTCCTTCTACACTTCATTCGACATTTCTTCATTCTACATTTCATTCTACACTTCTTCATTCTACACTCCATTCTACACTTCATTCTACACTTCATTCTGCACTACTTCATTCTACACTTCATTCTACACTTCATTCTACAGTACATTTGACACTTCTTCATTCTGCACTTGATTTTACACTTCTTCATTCTACACTTCATTCTGCTCTTCATTCTACACGTTATTCTACACTGCTTCATGCTACACTTCATTCTACACTTCATCATTCTGCACTTCATTCTACACTCCTTCATTCTGCACTTCATTCTACACTTCATTCTACACATATTCATTCTGCACTGCATTCTACACATCATTCTCCAATTTATTCTACGGTACTTCATACTACACTTTATTCTACACTTCATTCTACACTTCATTCTACACTTCATTCTCCATTTCTTAATTCAACACACCATTCTACACTTCATTCTGAACATCATTCGACACTTCATTCCACACTTCATTCGACTCGACTTCATTTTGCACTTCATTCTACACTTCATTCTACACTTCGTTCGACAATTCATTCCACATTACTTCATTCTACACTACATTCTACACTTCATTTTGCACTTCATTCTCCACGTCATTCTCCACTTGATTCGACACTGCTGCATTCTGCACTTCATTCTAAAGTTCATTCTACAATTCATTCTACATTACTTTATTCTGCACATCATTCTACACTTCATTCCGCACCACTTTATTCTACACTTCATTCTTCATTTCATTCTACACTACTTCATTCTATACTTCATTCTACACTTCATTCTACACTACTTCATTCGACACTTAATTCTGCACTTCATTCTACACTTCATTCTACACTTCATTCTACGCTTCATTCTACACTTCAGTCTCTACTTCGTTCTGCACTACTTCATCTGCACTTCAATCTACCCTTCATTCTACACTTCATTCTGTACTACTTCATTCTACACTTCATTCTACACTACTTCATTTTGCACTTCATTCTACACTTCATTGTACACTTCGTTCGACAATTAATTCTACATGATTCATTCTACACTACATTCTAACCTCATTCTGCATTTCATTCTACACGTCATTCTACACTTCTTCATTCTACACTTCATTCTACACTTCATTCTACTACTTCATTCTACACTTAATTCTACACTTCATTCTACACTTCATTCCACACTACTTCATTCTATACTTCATTCTCCACTTCATTCTGCACATCACTCTACACTTCATTCGACACTTCTTCATTCTGCACTTCATTCTACACTTCTTCATTCTACACTCCATTCTACACTTCATTTTACATTACTTCATGCTACACTTCATTCTGAAACACTTCATTCTGCACTTCTTTCTACACTACTTCATTCGACACTCCATTCTACACTTCATTCTACACTTCATTCTACACTTCTTCATTCTCCACTTCATTCTACACTTCATTCTACACTTCTTCATTCTACACTTCATTCTACACTTATTCATTCTGCACTGCATTCGGCACATCATTCGACAATTTATTCTGCCCTGCTTCATACTACACTTCATTCTACACTTCATTCTACACTTCATTCTACACTTCTTAATTCAACACTCCATTCTACACTTCATTCCACACTTCATTCGACTCTATTTCAGTCTACACTTCATTGTACACTTCTTCATTCTGCACTTCATTCTGCATTACATTCTACAATTCATTCCACACTTCTTCATTCTACACTTCATTTCACACTTCTTCATTCTACGCTTCATTCTGCACTTCATTCTACACTTCTTCATTATACACTGCATTCTATGCTTTATTCTACACGTTATTCTACACTGCTTTATGCTACACTTCATTCTACACTTCATTCTGCACTTCTTCATTCTATACTTCATTCTACACTTCTTCATTCTGCACTGCATTCGACACTTTATTCTACACTTCATTCTACACTTTTTTCTTCACTTCTTCATTCTACACTCCATTCTCCACTTCGTTCTACACTTCATTATACACTTCTTCATTCTACACTTCTTCATTCTTCACATCACTCTACACTTCATTCTGCACTATTTCATTCTGCACTTCATTCTACACTTCCTTCTACACTTCATTCGACACTTCTTCATTCTACACTTCATTCCACACTACTTCAGTCTACACTTCATTCTACACGTCATTCTACGCTTTATTCTACACGTCATTCTACACTTCATTCTACACTTCATTCTACGCTTCATTCTGCACTACTTCATTCTGCACTTCTTTCTACACTACTTCATTCGACGGCTTCATTCCACACTTTATTCGACTCTACTTCATTCTACACTTCATTCTACACTTCATTCTACAATACTTCATTCTATACTTCATTCTACACTTCATTCGTCACTTCATTCAACACTTTATTCTACACTTCTTCATTCTACACTCCATTCTACACTTCATTCTACACTTCATTCTGCACTACTTCATTCTGCACTTCTTTCTACATAACTTCATTCGACACTCCATTCTACACATCATTCTACAATTCATTCTGCACTTCTTCATTCTACTCTTCATTCTACACTTCATTCAACAGTTCATTCTACACTTCTTCATTCTGCATTTTACACTTCTTCATTCTACACTTCATTCTGCTCTTCATTCTACACTTCTTCATTCTACACTGCATTCTATACTTCATTCTACACGTTATTCTACACTGCTTCATACTACACCTCATTCTACACGTCATTCTACACTTCATCATTCTGCACTTCATTCTACACTCCTTCATTCCACACTTCATTCTACACTTCATTCTGCATTTATTCATTCTGCACTGCATGCTACACATAATTCTACAATTTATTCTACGCTGCTTCATACTACACTTTATTCTACACTTCATTCTACACTTCATTCTCCACTTTTTAATTCAACACTCCATTCTACACTTCATTCTACACGTCATTCGTCACTTCATTCCACACTTCATTCGACTCTACTTCAGTCTACACTTCATTCTACACTTCTTCATTCTGCACTTCATTCTGCATTACATTCTACAATTCATTCCACACTTCTTCATTCTACACTTCATTTCACACTTCTCCATTCTACACTTCATTCTGCACTTCATTCTACACTTCTTCATTATACACTGCATTCTATGCTTTATTCTACACGTTATTCTACACTGCTTCATGCTACACTTCATTCTACACTTCATTCTGCACTTCTTCATTCTATACTTCATTCTACACTTCTTCATTCTGCACTGCATTCGACACTTCATTCTACACTTCATTCTACACTTTTTTCTACACTTCTTCATTCTACACTCCATTCTCCACTTCGTTCTACACTTCATTATACACTTCTTCATTCTACACTTCTTCATTCTGCACTGCATTCTACACTTCATTCTGCACTTCATTCTGCACATCACTCTACACTTCATTCTGCACTATTTCATTCTGCACTTCATTCTACACTTCCTTCTGCACTTCATTCGACACTTCTTCATTCTACACTTCATTCCACACTACTTCAGTCTACACTTAATTCTACAGGTCATTCTACGCTTTATTCTACACGTCATTCTACATTTCATTCTACACTGCATTCTACGCTTCATTCTGAACTACTTCATTCTGCACTTCTTTCTACACTACTTCATTCGACGCTTCATTCCACACTTTATTCGACTCTACTTCATTCTACACTTCATTCGTCACTTCATTCTACACTTCATTCTACACTTCTTCATTCTACACTCCATTCTACACTTCATTCTACACTTCATTCTGCACTACTTCATTCTGCACTTCTTTCTACACAACTTCATTCGACACTCCATTCTACACTTCATTCTACAATTCATTCTGCACTTCTTCATTCTACTCTTCATTTTACACTTCTTCATTATACACTTCATTCTGCTCTTCATTCCACACTTCTTCATTCTACACTGCATTCTATACTTCATTCTACACGTTATTCTACACTGCTTCATACAACACCTCATTCTACACTTCATTCTACACTTCATCATTCTGCACTTCATTCTACACTCCTTCATTCCACACTTCATTCTACACTTCATTCTGCACTTATTCATTCTGCACTGCATGCTACACATAATTCTACAATTTATTCTACGCTGCTTCATACTACACTTTATTCTACACTTCATTCTACACTTCATTCTCCACTTTTTAATTCAACAATCCATTCTACACTTCATTCTACACTTCATTCGACACTTCATTCCACACTTCATTCGATTCTACATCATTCTACACTTCATTCTACACTTTATCCTACACTCCTTCATTTAATACTTCATTCTACACTTCATTCGACACTTCATTCCACACTTCATTCGACTCTACTTCATTCTACACATCATTCTACACTTTAGTCTACACTCCTACATTTAATACTTCATTCTACACTTCATTCTACACTTCATTCTTCACTACTTCATTCTGCACTTCTTTCTACACTACGTCATTCGACACTCCATTTTACGCTACATTCTACACTTGATTCTACACTTCTTCATTCTCCACTTCATTCTACACTTATTCATTCTGCACTGCATTCGACACATCATTCTACAATTTATTCTACGCTGCTTCATACTACACTTCATTCTACACTTCATTCTACACTTTTAATTCAATACTCCATTCTGCACTTCATTCCACACTTCATTCGACTCTACCTCATTCTACACTTCATTCTACGCTTCATTCTACACTTCTTCATTCTATACTTCATTCTACACTACTTCATTCGACACTTAATTCTACACTTCATTCTACACTACTTCATTCTAAACTTAATTCTACGCTTCATTCTGCACTTCAGTCTATACTTCGTTCTGCACTACTGCACTCTGCACTTCATTCTACACTTCATTGTGCACTTCGTTCGATAATTCATTCTGCAGTACTTCATTCTACACTACACTCTACACTTCATTCTGCACTTCAGAGAAATACTGGGAAAAAATGAGAAAAAATGATAAAAACTGAGCAAAAATTGGAAAAAATGAGACAAAATTCGATAAATTGAGAATAAATTACTAAAAATGAGAAAAAATGAGAGAAAATGAGAAAAACAGAGAAAAAACGAGAAAATCTGAGTATAGAGAAAAAATGAGAAAAAATGAGAAAAACTGAGATAAAATGAGAAAAAATGAGAAAAAAATGAGTGAAACGAGATAATCTGAGAATTGAGAAAGACTGAGGAAAAAATGAGAACATCTGAGAAAAACTGCGAACGAATGAGGAAAATTCAAACAAATGACAAAAACAGAAAAAATGAGAAAAAATTAGAAAAAATGTGAAAGAAATGAGACAAAATGAGAAAAATTGAGAAAAACAGAAAAATGAGAAAAATGAGAAAAACTTCGAACAAATGAGCAAAACAGAACAAATGACAAGAACAGAAAAACAGAAAAACTGAGAAATACTGAGAAAAAATGAGAAATATTTAGAAAAGTCAGCAAAAATGAGAAAAACTGATAAATGGAAAAAAGAGAAAAACTGAGAAAAAATGAGAAAAATTGAGAACTGAGAAAAACAGAGAAAAAATGAGAAAAACAGAGAAAAAATGAGAAAAAATGTGAAAAACAGGGAGTAAATGAGAACAAATGAGAAATACTGACAAAAACTGAGATAAACTGAGAAAAAATGTAAAAACTGAGCAAAACAAACGAGAATAACTGAGGAAAACTGATAAAAAAAATAAGGAACAAATGAGAGAAATTGAGAAAAACAGAAAAAATGAGATAAAATTAGAAAAAATGAGAAAATATGAGAAAAACTGTTAACAAATGAGGAAAATCTGAGAAAAAACGAGAAAAAATGAGAAAAGCTGTTAAAAATGAGAAAAAATGAGAAAAACTGAGAAAAAACGAGAAAATCTCAGAATTGAGTAAAAATGAGAAAAAATGAGAAAAACTGAGAAAAACTGTTAACAAATGAGGAAAATCTGAGAAAAAACGAGAAAAAATGAGAAAAGCTGTTAAAAATGAGAAAAAATGAGAAAAACTGAGAAAAAACGAGAAAATCTCAGAATTGAGTAAAAATGAGAGAAAATGAGAAAAACTGAGAAAAAATGTGAAAAAAATGAGACAAAATGAGAAAAGCTGCGAACAAATGAGCAAAATAGAACAAATGACAAGAACAGAAAAACAGAGAAATAATGAGAAAAATTAGAAAAACTGAGAAAAACTGAGAAAAAATTGGAAAAAATGAGACAAATGAGAAAAACTGAGAACAAATGGGGAAAAAATGAGACAAAATGAGAAAAATTGAGAAAAACTTGAGAAAAATGAGAAAAATGAGAAAAACTGACATAAAATGTGAAAAAATGAGACAAAATGAGAAAAACTGAGAAAAAATAAGGAGAAAATGAGAAAAACTGAGTAAAACTGAGAAAATATGAGAAAAACTGAGAGAAAATGAGAACAAATGAGATAAACTGTTAAAAAATGAGAAAAAATGAGAAAAACTGAGAAAAAATGTGAAAAAATGAGACAAATTGAGAAAAACTGAGAAAAAATAAGAAAAAATAAGGAGAAAATGAGAAAAACTGAGTAAAACTGAGAGAATATGAGGAAAAACTGAGAGAAAATGAGGAAAAATTAGAAAAGCTGTTAGAAAATGAGAAAAAATGAGGAAAAATGAGAAAAAATGAGAAACACTGAGAAAAAATGTGATAAAATGAGACAAAATGAGAAAAACTGAGAAAAAAACGTGGAAAAACTGAGAAAAAACGAGAAAAAATTAGAAAAGCTGTTAAAAAATGAGAAAAAATGAGAAAAAATGAGATAAGCTGAGAAAAAATGTGAAAAACAAAGGAGAAAAAATGAGAAAAAGTGAGAAAATTTCAGAATTGAGTAAAAATGACAAAAAATGAGAAAAACTGAGCAAAACAGAGAAAAAATGAGAAAAACAGAAAACTCAGCAAAAATGAGAAAAACTGATAAATGGGAAAAACTGAGAAAAACTGAGAAAAAATGAGGAAAAACTGAGAAAAAACGAGAAAATCTGAGTATTGAGAAAAAATGAGAAAAACTGAAACTGAGAAAAAATATGAAAAAATAAGGAGAAAATGAAAAAAACTGAGTAAAACTGCGAAAATATGAGATAAACTCAGAAAAAATGAGAAAAAATGAGAAAAACTAAAAATGAGCTAAAATGAGAAAAACTGAGAAAAAATTGGAAAAAATGAGACAAAATGAGAAAAACAGAGAAAAAATAAGAAAAAATAAGGAGAAAAACTGAGTAAAACTGAGAAAATATGAGAAAAACTGAGAAAAAATGAGAAAAAATGAGAAAAACTGAGAAAAAATGTGATAAAATGAGACAAAATGAGAAAAACTGAGAAAAAATAAGAAAAAATAAGGAGAAAAACTGAGTAAAACTGAGAAAATATGAGAAAAACTGAGAAAAAATGAGAAAAAATGAGAAAAACTGAGAAAAAATGTGATAAAATGAGACAAAATGAGAAAAACTGAGAAAAAACGAGGAAAAACTGAGAAAAACGAGAAAAAATTAGAAAAGCTGTTAAAAAATGAGAAAAAATGAGATAAGCTGAGAAAAAATGTGAAAATCAAATGAGAAAAAATGAGAAAAGCTGAGAAAAAATGAGAAAATTTCAGAATTGAGTAAAAATGAGAAAAAATGAGAAAAAATGAGAAAAAATGTGAAAAAATGAGACAAAATGAGAAAAATTGAGAAAAACTGTTTAAAAATGAGCTAAAATGAGAAAAACTGAGAAAAAATTTGAAAAAATGAGACAAAATGAGAAAAACTGAGAAAAAATAAGAAAAAATAAGGAGAAAAACTGAGTAAAACTGAGAAAATATGAGAAAAACTGAGAAAAAATGAGAAAAAATGAGAAAAACTGAGAAAAAATGTGATAAAATGAGACAAAATGAGAAAAACAGAGAAAAAACGAGGAAAAACTGAGAAAAACGAGAAAAAATTAGAAAAGCTGTTAAAAAATGAGAAAAAATGACAAAAATTGAGAAAAAATGAGATAAGCTGAGAAAAAATGTGAAAATCAAATGAGAAAAAATGAGAAAAGCTGAGAAAAAATTAGAAAAATTCAGAATTGAGTAAAAATGACAAAAAATGAGAAAAACTGAGCAAAACAGAGAAAAAATGAGAAAAACAGAAAACTCAGCAAAAATGAGAAAAACTGATCAATGGGAAAAAATGAGAAAAACTGAGAAAAAATGAGGAAAAACTGAGAAAAAAGGAGAAACTCTGAGTATTGAGAAAAAATGAGAAAAACTGACAAACTGAGAAAAAATATGAAAAAATACGGAGAAAATGAAAAAAACTGAGGAAAACTGCGAAAATATGAGAAAAACTCAGAAAAAATGAGAAAAAATGAGAAAAACTGTTTAAAAATGAGATAAAATGAGAAAAACTGAGAAAAAATTTGAAAAAATGAGACAAAATGAGAAAAACTGAGAAAAAATAAGAAAAAATAAGGAGAAAAACTGAGTAAAACTGAGAAAATATGAGAAAAACTGAGAAAAAATGAGAAAAAATGAGAAAAAGTGAGAAAAAATGTGATAAAATGAGACAAAATGAGAAAAACTGAGAAAAAACGAGGAAAAACTGAGAAAAACGAGAAAAAATTAGAAAAGCTGTTAAAAAATGAGAAAAAATGAGATAAGCTGAGAAAAAATGTGAAAATCAAATGAGAAAAAATGAGAAAAGCTGAGAAAAAATGAGAAAAATAGAAAACTCAGCAAAAATGAGAAAAACTGATCAATGGGAAAAAATGAGAAAAAATGAGAAAAAATGAGAAAATCTGAATATTGAGAAAAAATGAGAAAAACTGACAAACTGAGAAAAAATATGAAAAAATAAGGAGAAAATGAAAAAAACTGAGGAAAACTGCGAAAATATGAGAAAAACTCAGAAAAAATGAGAAAAAATGAGAAAAACTGTTCAGAAATGAGATAAAATGAGAAAAACTGAGAAAAAATAAGAAAAAATAAGGAGAAAAACTGAGTAAAACTGAGAAAATATGAGAAAAACTGAGAAAAAATGAGAAAAAATGAGAAAAGCTGTTAAAAAATGAGAAACAATGAGAAAAACTGAGAAAAGATGAGGAAAACTGAGAAAAAATGTGAAAAAATGAGACAAAATGAGAAAAACAAAGAAAAAATAAGAAAAACTGACAAACTGAGAAATAATATGAAAAAATAAGGAGAAAATGAACAAAACTGAGTAAAACTGCGAAAATATGAGAAAAACTCAGAATAAATGAGAAAAAATGAGAAAAACTGTTTAAAAATGAGATAAAATGAGAAAAACTGAGAAAAAATTTGAAAAAATGAGACAAAATGAGAAAAACTGAGAAAAAATAAGAAAAAATAAGGGGAAAAACTGAGTAAAACTGAGAAAATATGAGAAAAACTGAGAAAAAATGAGAAAAATTGAGAAAAGCTGTTAAAAAATGAGAAACAATGAGAAGAACTGAGAAAAGATGACGAAAACTGAGAAAAAATGAGAAAAAATTAGACAAAATGAAATAAACTAAGAAGAAATAAGAAAAAATGAGAAAATGAGAAAAACTGAGTAAAACTGAGAAAATATGAGAAAAACTGTAAAAATGAGAAAAAACGAGAAAAACTGTTAAAAAATGAGACAAAATGAGAAAAATTGAGAAAAACTGAGAACAAATGAGCAAAACAGAACAAATGACAACAGAAAGACTGAGTAAAACTGAGAAAAACTGAGAAAAAATGAGAAAAAATGAGAAAAGCTGTTAAAAAATGAGAAGAAATGAGAAGAACTGAGAAAAAATGAAGATAAACTGAGAAAAAATGAGAAAAACTGTTAAAAAATGAGAAAAAATGAGAAAAACTGAGAAGAAATGAGGAAAACTGAGAAAAAATGTGATAAAATGAGACAAAATGAGAAAAACTGAGAAAAAACGAGGAAAAACTGTGAAAAAACGAGAAAAAATGAGAAAAGCTGTTAAAAAATGAGAAAAAATGAGAAAAACTGAGAAAAAATGAGAAAAACAGAAAAAATGTGAAAAAATGAGACAAAATGAGAAAAACTGAGAAAAAACGAGAAAATCTCAGAATTGAGTAAAAATGAGAAAAAATGAGAAAAAATGAGAAAAAATGTGAAAAAATGAGACAAGATGAGAAAAATTGAGAAAAACTGAGAAAACTGAGAAAAATGAGAAAATCTGCAAACAAATGAGCAAAACAGAAAAAATGACAAGAACAGAAAAACAGAGAATTACTGAGACAAAATGAGAAAAACTGAGAAAAACAAATGAGAAAAAATGAGAAAACTCAGCAAAAATGAGAAAAACTGATAAATGGGAAAAAATGAGAAAAACTGTGAAAAAATGAGGAAAAACTGAGAAAAAACGAGAAAAAATGAGAAAAGCTGTTAAAAAATGAGGAAAAATGAGAAGAACTGAGAAAAAATGAGAAAAACTGAGAAAAAATGTGAAAAAATGAGACAAAATGAGAAAAACTGAGAAAAAACGAGAAAATCTCAGAATTGAATAAAAATGAGAAAAAATGAGAAAAACTGAGCAAAACAGAGAAAAAATGAGAAAAACAGAAAACTCAGCAAAAATGAGAAAAACTGATCAATGGGAAAAAATGAGAAAAACTGAGAAAAAATTAGGAAAAACTGAGAAAAAAGGAGAAAATCTGAGTATTGAGAAAAAATGAGAAAAACTGACAAACTGAGAAAAAATATGAAAAAATAAGGAGAAAATGAAAAAAACTGAGGAAAACTGCGAAAATATGAGAAAAACTCAGAAAAAATGAGAAAAAATGAGAAAAACTGTTTAAAAATGAGATAAAATGAGAAAAACTGAGAAAATATTTGAAAAAATGAGACAAAATGAGAAAAGCTGTTAAAAAATGAGAAACAATGAGAAAAACTGAGAAAAGATGAGGAAAACTGAGAAAAAATGTGAAAAAATGAGACAAAATGAGAAAAACAAAGAAAAAATAAGAAAAACTGACAAACTGAGAAATAATATGAAAAAATAAGGAGAAAATGAACAAAACTGAGTAAAACTGCGAAAATATGAGAAAAACTCAGAATAAATGAGAAAAAATGAGAAAAACTGTTTAAAAATGAGATAAAATGAGAAAAACTGAGAAAAAATGTGAAAAAATGAGACAAAATGAGAAAAACTGAGAAAAAACGAGAAAATCTCAGAATTGAGTAAAAATGAGAAAAAATGAGAAAAACTGAGAAAAAATGTGAAAAAAATAAGACAAAATGAGAAAAATTGAGAAAAACTGAGAAAAATGAGAAAAATGAGAAAACCTGCGAACAAATGAGCAAAATGACGAGAACAGAAAAAGAGAAATACTGAGAAAAATTAGAAAAACTGAGAAAAACTGAGAAAAAATTGGAAAAAATGAGACAAATGAGAAAAACTGAGAACAAATGAGAAAAAATGAGAAAAACTGAGAAAAAATGGGAAAAAAACGTGACAAAATGAGAAAAATTGAGAAAAAACTTGAGAAAAATGAGAAAAATGAGAAAAACTGAGAGAAAATGTGAAAAAATGAGACAAAATGAGAAAAACTGAGAAAAAATAAGAAAAAATAAGGAGAAAAACTGAGTAAAACTGAGAAAATATGAGAAAAACTGAGAAAAAATGAGAAAAAATGAGAAAAGCTGTTAAAAAATTAGACAAAATGAGAAAAATTGAGAAAAACTGAGAAAACTGAGAAAAATGAGAAAATCTGCAAACAAATGAGCAAAACAGAACAAATGACAAGAACAGAAAAACAGAGAAATACTGAGACAAAATGAGAAAAACTGAGAAAAACAGAAAAACAATTGAGAAAAACTGAGAAAAAATGAGGAAAAACAGAAAAAACGAGAAAAAATGAGAAAAGCTGTTAAAAATGAGAAAAAATGAGAAGAACTGAGAAAAAATGAGAAAAACTGAGAAAAAATGTGAAAAAATGAGACAAAATGAGAAAAACTGAGAAAAAACGAGAAAATCTCAGAATTGAGTAAAAATGAGAAAAACTGAGAAAAAATGTGAAAAAAATGAGACAAAATGAGAAAAATTGAGAAAAACTGAGAAAAATGAGAAAAATGAGAAAACATGCGAACAAATGAGCAAAACAGAACAAATGACAAGAACAGAAAAACAGAGAAATACTGAGAAAAATTAGAAAAACTGAGAAAAACTGAGAAAAAATTGGAAAAAATGAGACAAATGAGAAAAACTGAGAACAAATGGGAAAAAAATGAGACAATGAGAAAAATTGAGAAAAACTTGAGAAAAATGAGAAAAATGAGAAAAACTGAGAAAAAATGTGAAAAAATGAGACAAAATGACAAAAACTGAGAACAAATAAGAAAAAATAAGGAGAAAATGAGAAAAACTGAGTAAAACTGAGAAAATATGCCAAAAACTGAGCAAAAATGAGAACAAATGAGAAAAACTGTTAAAAAATGAGAAAAAATTAGAAAAACTGAGAAAAATGTGAAAAAATGAGACAAAATGAGAAAAACTGAGAAAAAATGAGAAAAACTGAGAAAAAATGTGAAAAAGTGAGACAAAATGAGAAAAACTGAGAAAAAACGAGAAAATCTCAGAATTGAGTAAAAATGAGAAAAAATGAGAAAATCTGAGAAAAAATTTGAAAAAATGAGACAAAATGAGAAAAATTGAGAAAAACTGAGAAAACTGAGAAAAATGAGAAAATCTGCAAACAAATGAGCAAAACAGAACAAATGACAAGAACAGAAAAACAGAGAAATACTGAGACAAAATGAGAAAAACTGAGAAAAACAAATGAGAAAAAATGAGAAAACTCAGCAAAAATGAGAAAAACTGATAAATGGGAAAAAATGAGAAAAACTGAGAAAACCTGTTAAAAAATGAGAAGAACTGAGAAAAAATGAGAAAACTGAGAAAAAATGTGAAAAAATGAGACAAAATGAGAAAAACTGAGAAAAAACGAGAAAATCTCAGAATTGAGTAAAAATGAGAAAAAATGAGAAAAACCGAGAAAAAATGTGAAAAAAATGAGACAAAATGAGAAAAATTGAGAAAAACTGAGAAAAATGAGAAAAATGAGAAAAACTGAGAAAAACAAATGAGAAAAAATGAGAAAACTCAGCAAAAATGAGAAAAACTGATAAATGGGAAAAAATGAGAAAAACTGAGAAAAGCTGTTAAAAAATGAGAAACAATGAGAAAAACTGAGAAAAGATGAGGAAAACTGAGAAAAAATGTGAAAAAATGAGACAAAATGAGAAAAACAAAGAAAAAATAAGAAAAACTGACAAACTGAGAAATAACATGAAAAAATAAGGAGAAAATGAACAAAACTGAGTAAAACTGCGAAAATATGAGAAAAACTCAGAATAAATGAGAAAAAATGAGAAAAACTGTTTAAAAATGAGATAAAATGAGAAAAACTGAGAAAAAATTTGAAAAAATGAGACAAAATGAGAAAAACTGAGAAAAAATAAGAAAAAATAAGGGGAAAAAACTGAGTAAAACTGAGAAAATATGAGAAAAACTGAGAAAAAATGAGAAAAAATGAGAAAAGCTGTTAAAAAATGAGAAACAATGAGAAGAACTGAGAAAAGATGACGAAAACTGAGAAAAAATGAGAAAAAATTAGACAAAATGAAATAAACTAAGAAGAAATAAGAAAAAATGAGAAAATGAGAAAAACTGAGTAAAACTGAGAAAATATGAGAAAAACTGTAAAAATGAGAAAAAACGAGAAAAACTGTTAAAAAATGAGACAAAATGAGAAAAATTGAGAAAAACTGAGAACAACTGAGCAAAACAGAACAAATGACAACAGAAAGACTGAGTAAAACTGAGAAAATATGAGAAAAACTGAGAAAAAATGAGAAAAGCTGTTAAAAAATGAGAAGAAATGAGAAGAACTGAGAAAAAATGAAGATAAACTGAGAAAAAATGAGAAAAACTGTTAAAAAATGAGAAAAAATGAGAAAAACTGAGAAGAAATGAGGAAAACTGAGAAAAATGTGATAAAATGAGACAAAATGAGAAAAACTGAGAAAAAAACAGGAAAAACTGCGAAAAAAACGAGAAAAAATGAGAAAAGCTGTTAAAAAATGAGAAAAAATGAGAAAAACTGAGAAAAAATGAGAAAAACAGAAAAAATGTGAAAAAATGAGACAAAATGAGAAAAACTGAGAAAAAACGAGAAAATCTCAGAATTGAGTAAAAATGAGAAAAAATGAGAAAAAATGAGAAAAAATGTGAAAAAATGAGACAAGATGAGAAAAATTGAGAAAAACTGAGAAAACTGAGAAAAATGAGAAAATCTGCAAACAAATGAGCAAAACAGAAAAAATGACAAGAACAGAAAAACAGAGAATTACTGAGACAAAATGAGAAAAACTGAGAAAAACAAATGAGAAAAAATGAGAAAACTCAGCAAAAATGAGAAAAACTGATAAATGGGAAAAAATGAGAAAAACTGAGAAAACATGAGGAAAAACTGAGAAAAAACGAGAAAAAATGAGAAAAGCTGTTAAAAAATAAGGAAAAATGAGAAGAACTGAGAAAAAATGAGAAAAACTGAGAAAAAATGTGAAAAAATGAGCCAAAATGAGAAAAACTGAGAAAAAACGAGAAAATCTCAGAATTGAGTAAAAATGAGAAAAAATGAGAAAAACTGAGAAAAAATGTGAAAAAAATAAGACAAAATGAGAAAAATTGAGAAAAACTGAGAAAAATGAGAAAAATGAGAAAACCTGCGAACAAATGAGCAAAATGACGAGAACAGAAAAAGAGAAATACTGAGAAAAATTAGAAAAACTGAGAAAAACTGAGAAAAAATTGGAAAAAATGAGACAAATGAGAAAAACTGAGAACAAATGAGAAAAAATGAGAAAAACTGAGAAAAAATGGGAAAAAAACGTGACAAAATGAGAAAAATTGAGAAAAACTTGAGAAAAATGAGAAAAATGAGAAAAACTGAGAGAAAATGTGAAAAAATGAGACAAAATGAGAAAAACTGAGAAAAAATAAGAAAAAATAAGGAGAAAAACTGAGTAAAACTGAGAAAATATGAGAAAAACTGAGAAAAAATGAGAAAAAATGAGAAAAGCTGTTAAAAAATTAGACAAAATGAGAAAAATTGAGAAAAACTGAGAAAACTGAGAAAAATGAGAAAATCTGCAAACAAATGAGCAAAACAGAACAAATGACAAGAACAGAAAAACAGAGAAATACTGAGACAAAATGAGAAAAACTGAGAAAAACAGAAAAACAATTGAGAAAAACTGAGAAAAAATGAGGAAAAACAGAAAAAACGAGAAAAAATGAGAAAAGCTGTTAAAAATGAGAAAAAATGAGAAGAACTGAGAAAAAATGAGAAAAACTGAGAAAAAATGTGAAAAAATGAGTCAAAATGAGAAAAACTGAGAAAAAACGAGAAAATCTCAGAATTGAGTAAAAATGAGAAAAACTGAGAAAAAATGTGAAAAAAATGAGACAAAATGAGAAAAATTGAGAAAAACTGAGAAAAATGAGAAAAATGAGAAAACCTGCGAACAAATGAGCAAAACAGAACAAATGACAAGAACAGAAAAACAGAGAAATACTGAGACAAAATGAGAAAAACTGAGAAAAACTGAGAAAAACAAATGAGAAAAAATGAGAAAACTCAGCAAAAATGAGAAAAACTGATAAATGGGAAAAAATGAGAAAAACTGAGAAAAGCTGTTAAAAAATGAGAAGAACTGAGAAAAAATGAGAAAACTGAGAAAAAATGTGAAAAAATGAGACAAAATGAGAAAAACTGAGAAAAAACGAGAAAATCTCAGAATTGAGTAAAAATGAGAAAAAATGAGAAAAAATGAGAAAAAATGTGAAAAAATGAGACAAAATGAGAAAAATTGAGAAAAACTGAGAAAACTGAGAAAAATGAGAAAATCTGCGAACAAATGAGCAAAACAGAACAAATGACAAGAACAGAAAAACAGAGAAATACTGAGAAAAATTAGAAAAACTGAGAAAAACTGAGAAAAAATTGGAAAAGATGAGACAAATAAGAAAAACTGAGAACAAATTGGGAAAAAATGAGACAAAATGAAAAAAATTGAGAAAAACTTGAGAAAAATGAGAAAAATGAGAAAAACTGACATAAAATGTGAAAAAATGAGACAAAATGAGAAAAACTGAGAAAAAATAAGAAAAAATAAGGAGAAAATGAGAAAAACTGAGTAAAACTGAGAAACTATGAGAAAAACTGAGAGAAAATGAGAACAAATGAGAAAAACTGTTAAAAAATGAGAAAAAATGAGAAAAATTGAGAAAAAATGTGAAAAAATGAGACAAAATGTGAAAAACTGAGAAAAAATAAGAAAAAATAAGGAGAAAATGAGAAAAACTGAGTAAAACTGAGAAAATATGAGGAAAAACTGAGAGAAAATGAGGAAAAATGAGAAAAGCTGTTAGAAAATGAGAAAAAATGAGGAAAAATGAGAAAAAATGAGAAAAACTGAGAAAAAATGTGATAAAATGAGACAAAATGAGAAAAACTGAGAAAAAAACGCGCAAAAATTGAGAAAAAACGAGAAAAAATTAGAAAAGCTGTTAAAAAATGAGAAAAAATGAGAAAAAATGAGATAAGCTGAGAAAAAATGTGAAAAACAAATTAGAAAAAATGAGAAAAACTGAGAAAAAATGAGAAAATTTCAGAATTGAGTATAAAATGACAAAAAATGAGAAAAACTGAGCAAAACAGAGAAAAAATGAGAAAAACAGAAAACTCAGCAAAAATGAGAAAAACTGATAAATGGGAAAAACTGAGAAAAACTGAGAAAAAATGAGGAAAAACTGAGAAAAAACGAGAAAATCTGAGTATTGAGAAAATATGAGAAAAACTGACAAACTGAGAAAAAATATGAAAAAATAAGGAGAAAATGAAAAAAACTGAGTAAAACTGCGAAAATATGAGATAAACTCAGAAAAAATGAGAAAAAATGAGAAAAACTGTTTAAAAATGAGCTAAAATGAGAAAAACTGAGAAAAAATTTGAAAAAATGAGACAAAATGAGAAAGACTGAGAAAAAATAAGAAAAAATAAGGAGAAAAACTGAGTAAAACTGAGAAAATATGAGAAAAACTGAGAAAAAATGAGAAAAAATGAGAAAAACTGAGAAAAAATGTGATAAAATGAGACAAAATGAGAAAAACTGAGAAAAAACGAGGAAAAACTGAGAAAAACGAGAAAAAATTAGAAAAGCTGTTAAAAAATGAGAAAAAATGACAAAAATTGAGAAAAAATGAGATAAGCTGAGAAAAAATGTGAAAATCAAATGAGAAAAAATGAGAAAAGCTGAGAAAAAATGAGAAAATTTCAGAATTGAGTAAAAATGACAAAAAATGAGAAAAACTGAGCAAAACAGAGAAAATGAGAAAAACAGAAAACTCAGCAAAAATGAGAAAAATTGATCAATGGGAAAAAATGAGAAAAACTGAGAAAAAATGAGGAAAAACTGAGAAAAAAGGAGAAAATCTGAGTATTGAGAAAAAATGAGAAAAACTGACAAACTGAGAAAAAATATGAAAAAATAAGGAGAAAATGAAAAAAACTGAGGAAAACTGCGAAAATATGAGAAAAACTCAGAAAAAATGAGAAAAAATGAGAAAAACTGTTTAAAAATGAGATAAAATGAGAAAAACTGAGAAAATATTTGAAAAAATGAGACAAAATGAGAAAAACTGAGAAAAAATAAGAAGAAATAAGGAGAAAATGAGAAAAACTGAGTAAAACTGAGAAACTATGAGAAAAACTGAGAGAAAATGAGAAAAAATGAGAAAAACTGTTAAAAAATGAGAAAAATTGAGAAAAACTGTGAAAACTGAGAAAAATGAGAAAAGCTGCAAACAAATGAGCAAAACAGAACAAATGACAAGAACAGAAAAACAGAGAAATACTGAGACAAAATGAGAAAAACTGAGAAAAACTGAGAAAAACAAATGAGAAAAAATGAGAAAACTCAGCAAAAATGAGAAAAACTGATAAATGTGAAAAAATGAGAAAAACTGAGAAAAGCTATTAAAAAATGAGAAGAACTGAGAAAAAATGAGAAAACTGAGAAAAAATGTGAAAAAATGAGACAAAATGAGAAAAACTGAGAAAAAACGAGAAAATCTCAGAATGGAGTAAAAATGAGAAAAAATGAGAAAAACCGAGAAAAAATGTGAAAAAAATGAGACAAAATGAGAAAAATTGAGAAAAACTGAGAAAAATGAGAAAAATGAGAAAACCTGCGAACAAATGAGCAAAACAGAACAAATGACAAGAACAGAAAAACAGAGAAATACTGAGAAAAATTAGAAAAACTGAGAAAAACTGAGAAAAAATTGGAAAAGATGAGACAAATAAGAAAAACTGAGAACAAATTGGGAAAAAATGAGACAAAATGAAAAAAATTGAGAAAAACTTGAGAAAAATGAGAAAAATGAGAAAAACTGACATAAAATGTGAAAAAATGAGACAAAATGAGAAAAACTGAGAAAAAATAAGAAAAAATAAGGAGAAAATGAGAAAAACTGAGTAAAACTGAGAAACTATGAGAAAAACTGAGAGAAAATGAGAACAAATGAGAAAAACTGTTAAAAAATGAGAAAAAATGAGAAAAATTGAGAAAAAATGTGAAAAAATGAGACAAAATGAGAAAAACTGAGAAAAAATAAGAAAAAATAAGGAGAAAATGAGAAAAACTGAGTAAAACTGAGAAAATATGAGGAAAAACTGAGAGAAAATGAGGAAAAATGAGAAAAGCTGTTAGAAAATGAGAAAAAATGAGGAAAAATGAGAAAAAATGAGAAAAACTGAGAAAAAATGTGATAAAATGAGACAAAATGAGAAAAACTGAGAAAAAAACGCGCAAAAATTGAGAAAAAACGAGAAAAAATTAGAAAAGCTGTTAAAAAATGAGAAAAAATGAGAAAAAATGAGATAAGCTGAGAAAAAATGTGAAAAACAAATTAGAAAAAATGAGAAAAACTGAGAAAAAATGAGAAAATTTCAGAATTGAGTATAAAATGACAAAAAATGAGAAAAACTGAGCAAAACAGAGAAAAAATGAGAAAAACAGAAAACTCAGCAAAAATGAGAAAAACTGATAAATGGGAAAAACTGAGAAAAACTGAGAAAAAATGAGGAAAAACTGAGAGAAAACGAGAAAATCTGAGTATTGAGAAAATATGAGAAAAACTGACAAACTGAGAAAAAATATGAAAAAATAAGGAGAAAATGAAAAAAACTGAGTAAAACTGCGAAAATATGAGATAAACTCAGAAAAAATGAGAAAAAATTAGAAAAACTGTTTAAAAATGAGCTAAAATGAGAAAAGCTGAGAAAAAATTTGAAAAAATGAGACAAAATGAGAAAAACTGAGAAAAAATAAGAAAAAATAAGGAGAAAAACTGAGTAAAACTGAGAAAATATGAGAAAAACTGAGCAAAAATGAGAAAAAATGAGAAAAACTGAGAAAAAATGTGATAAAATGAGACAAAATGAGAAAAACTGAGAAAAAACGAGGAAAAACTGAGAAAAACGAGAAAAAATTAGAAAAGCTGTTGAAAAATGAGAAAAAATGACAAAAATTGAGAAAAAATGAGATAAGCTGAGAAAAAATGTGAAAATCAAATGAGAAAAAATGAGAAAAGCTGAGAAAAAATGAGAAAATTTCAGAATTGAGTAAAAATGACAAAAAATGAGAAAAACTGAGCAAAACAGAGAAAAAATGAGAAAAACAGAAAACTCAGCAAAAATGAGAAAAACTGATCAATGGGAAAAAATGAGAAAAGCTGAGAAAAAATGAGGAAAAACTGAGAAAAAAGGAGAAAATCTGAGTATTGAGAAAAAATGAGAAAAACTGACAAACTGAGAAAAAATATGAAAAAATAAGGAGAAAATGAAAAAAACTGAGGAAAACTGCGAAAATATGAGAAAAACTCAGAAAAAATGAGAAAAAATGAGAAAAACTGTTTAAAAATGAGATAAAATGAGAAAAACTGAGGAAAACTTCGAAAATATGAGAAAAACTCAGAAAAAATGAGAAAAAATGAGAAAAACTGTTTAAAAATGAGATAAAATGAGAAAAACTGAGAAAATATTTGAAAAAATGAGACAAAATGAGAAAAACTGTGAAAAAATAAGAAGAAATAAGGAGAAAAACTGAGTAAAACTGAGAAAATATGAGAAAAACTGAGAAAAAATGAGAAAAGCTGTTAAAAAATGAGAAACAATGAGAAAAACTAAGAAAAGATGAGGAAAACTGAGAAAAAATGTGAAAAAATGAGACAAAATGAGAAAAACAAAGAAAAAATAAGAAAAACTGACAAACTGAGAAATAATATGAAAAAATAAGGAGAAAATGAACAAAACTGAGTAAAACTGCGAAAATATGAGAAAAACTCAGAATAAATGAGAAAAAATGAGAAAAACTGTTTAAAAATGAGATAAAATGAGAAAAACTGAGAAAAAATTTGAAAAAATGAGACAAAATGAGAAAAACTGAGAAAAAATAAGAAAAAATAAGGAGAAAAACTGAGTAAAACTGAGAAAATATGAGAAAAACTGAGAAAAAATGAGAAAAAATGAGAAAAGCTGTTAAAAAATGAGAAACAATGAGAAAAACTGAGAAAAGATGACGAAAACTGAGAAAAAATGTGAAAAAATGAGACAAAATGAAAAAAACTAAGAAGAAATTAGAAAAAATGAGAAAATGAGAAAAACTGAGTAAAACTGAGAAAATATGAGAAAAACTGTAAAAATGAGAAAAAATGAGAAAAACTTAAAAAATGAGACAAAATGAGAAAAATTTAGAAAAACTGAGAACAAATGAGCAAAACAGAACAAATGACAAGAACAGAAAGACTGAGTAAAACTGAGAAAATATGAGAAAAACTGAGAAAAAATGAGAAAAAATGAGAAAAGCTGTTAAAAAAAGAGAAGAAATGAGAAGAACTGAGAATAAATGAAGATAAACTGAGAAGAAATGAGAAAAACTGTTAAAAAATGAGAAAAAATGAGAAAAACTGAGAAAAAATGAGGAAACTGAGAAAAAATGTGATAAAATGAGACAAAATGAGAAAAACTGAGAAAAAACGAGGAAAACTGCGAAAAAACGAGAAAAATGAGAAAAGCTGTTAAAAAATGAGAAAAAATGAGAAAAACTGAGAAAAAATGAGAAATACTGAGAAAAAATGTGAAAAAATGAGACAAAATGAGAAAAACTGAGAAAGAACGAGAAAATCTCAGAATTGAGTAAAAATGAGAAAAAATGAGAAAAAATGAGAAAAAATGTGAAAAAATGAGACAAAATGAGAAAAACTGAGAAAAAATGAGAAAAAATGTGAAAAAATGAGACAAGATGAGAAAAATGGAGAAAAACTGAGAAAACTGAGAAAAATGAGAAAATCTGCAAACAAATGAGCAAAACAGAAAAAATGACAAGAACAGAAAAACAGAGAATTACTGAGACAAAATGAGAAAAACTGAGAAAAACAAATGAGAAAAAATGAGAAAACTCAGCAAAAATGAGAAAAACTGATAAATGGGAAAAAATGAGAAAAACTGAGAAAAAATGAGGAAAAACTGAGAAAAAACGAGAAAAAATGAGAAAAGCTGTTAAAAAATGAGGAAAAATGAGAAGAACTGAGAAAAAATGAGAAAAACTGAGAAAAAATGTGAAAAAATGAGACAAAATGAGAAAAACTGAGAAAAAACGAGAAAATCTCAGAATTGAGTAAAAATGAGAAAAAATGAGAAAAACTGAGAAAAAATGTGAAAAAAATAAGACAAAATGAGAAAAATTGAGAAAAACTGAGAAAAATGAGAAAAATGAGAAAACCTGCGAACAAATGAGCAAAATGACGAGAACAGAAAAAGAGAAATACTGAGAAAAATTAGAAAAACTGAGAAAAACTGAGAAAAAATTGGAAAAAATGAGACAAATGAGAAAAACTGAGAACAAATGAGAAAAAATGAGAAAAACTGAGAAAAAATGGGAAAAAAACGTGACAAAATGAGAAAAATTGAGAAAAACTTGAGAAAAATGAGAAAAATGAGAAAAACTGAGAGAAAATGTGAAAAAATGAGACAAAATGAGAAAAACTGAGAAAAAATAAGAAAAAATAAGGAGAAAAACTGAGTAAAACTGAGAAAATATGAGAAAAACTGAGAAAAAATGAGAAAAAATGAGAAAAGCTGTTAAAAAATTAGACAAAATGAGAAAAATTGAGAAAAACTGAGAAAACTGAGAAAAATGAGAAAATCTGCAAACAAATGAGCAAAACAGAACAAATGACAAGAACAGAAAAACAGAGAAATACTGAGACAAAATGAGAAAAACTGAGAAAAACAGAAAAACAATTGAGAAAAACTGAGAAAAAATGAGGAAAAACAGAAAAAACGAGAAAAAATGAGAAAAGCTGTTAAAAATGAGAAAAAAATGAGAAGAACTGAGAAAAAATGAGAAAAACTGAGAAAAAATGTGAAAAAATGAGACAAAATGAGAAAAACTGAGAAAAAACGAGAAAATCTCAGAATTGAGTAAAAATGAGAAAAACTGAGAAAAAATGTGAAAAAAATGAGACAAAATGAGAAAAATTGAGAAAAACTGAGAAAAATGAGAAAAATGAGAAAACATGCGAACAAATGAGCAAAACAGAACAAATGACAAGAACAGAAAAACAGAGAAATACTGAGAAAAATTAGAAAAACTGAGAAAAACTGAGAAAAAATTGGAAAAAATGAGACAAATGAGAAAAACTGAGAACAAATGGGAAAAAAATGAGACAATGAGAAAAATTGAGAAAAACTTGAGAAAAATGAGAAAAATGAGAAAAACTGAGAAAAAATGTGAAAAAATGAGACAAAATGACAAAAACTGAGAACAAATAAGAAAAAATAAGGAGAAAATGAGAAAAACTGAGTAAAACTGAGAAAATATGCCAAAAACTGAGCAAAAATGAGAACAAATGAGAAAAACTGTTAAAAAATGAGAAAAAATTAGAAAAACTGAGAAAAATGTGAAAAAATGAGACAAAATGAGAAAAACTGAGAAAAAATGAGAAAAACTGAGAAAAAATGTGAAAAAGTGAGACAAAATGAGAAAAACTGAGAAAAAACGAGAAAATCTCAGCATTGAGTAAAAATGAGAAAAAATGAGAAAATCTGAGAAAAAATTTGAAAAAATGAGACAAAATGAGAAAAATTGAGAAAAACTGAGAAAACTGAGAAAAATGAGAAAATCTGCAAACAAATGAGCAAAACAGAACAAATGACAAGAACAGAAAAACAGAGAAATACTGAGACAAAATGAGAAAAACTGAGAAAAACAAATGAGAAAAAATGAGAAAACTCAGCAAAAATGAGAAAAACTGATAAATGGGAAAAATGAGAAAAACTGAGAAAACCTGTTAAAAAATGAGAAGAACTGAGAAAAAATGAGAAAACTGAGAAAAAATGTGAAAAAATGAGACAAAATGAGAAAAACTGAGAAAAAACGAGAAAATCTCAGAATTGAGTAAAAATGAGAAAAAATGAGAAAAACCGAGAAAAAATGTGAAAAAAATGAGACAAAATGAGAAAAATTGAGAAAAACTGAGAAAAATGAGAAAAATGAGAAAAACTGAGAAAAACAAATGAGAAAAAATGAGAAAACTCAGCAAAAATGAGAAAAACTGATAAATGGGAAAAAATGAGAAAAACTGAGAAAAGCTGTTAAAAAATGAGAAACAATGAGAAAAACTGAGAAAAGATGAGGAAAACTGAGAAAAAATGTGAAAAAATGAGACAAAATGAGAAAAACAAAGAAAAATAAGAAAAACTGACAAACTGAGAAATAACATGAAAAAATAAGGAGAAAATGAACAAAACTGAGTAAAACTGCGAAAATATGAGAAAAACTCAGAATAAATGAGAAAAAATGAGAAAAACTGTTTAAAAATGAGATAAAATGAGAAAAACTGAGAAAAAATTTGAAAAAATGAGACAAAATGAGAAAAACTGAGAAAAAATAAGAAAAAATAAGGTGAAAAACTGAGTAAAACTGAGAAAATATGAGAAAAACTGAGAAAAAATGAGAAAAAATGAGAAAAGCTGTTAAAAAATGAGAAACAATGAGAAGAACTGAGAAAAGATGACGAAAACTGAGAAAAAATGAGAAAAAATTAGACAAAATGAAAAAACTAAGAAGAAATTAGAAAAAATGAGAAAATGAGAAAAACTGAGTAAAACTGAGAAAATATGAGAAAAACTGTAAAAATGAGAAAAAATGAGAAAAACTTAAAAAATGAGACAAAATGAGAAAAATTTAGAAAAACTGAGAACAAATGAGCAAAACAGAACAAATGACAAGAACAGAAAGACTGAGTAAAACTGAGAAAATATGAGAAAAACTGAGAAAAAATGAGAAAAAATGAGAAAAGCTGTTAAAAAAAGAGAAGAAATGAGAAGAACTGAGAATAAATGAAGATAAACTGAGAAGAAATGAGAAAAACTGTTAAAAAATGAGAAAAAATGAGAAAAACTGAGAAAAAATGAGGAAAACTGAGAAAAAATGTGATAAAATGAGACAAAATGAGAAAAACTGAGAAAAAACGAGGAAAAACTGCGAAAAAACGAGAAAAATGAGAAAAGCTGTTAAAAAATGAGAAAAAATGAGAAAAACTGAGAAAAAATGAGAAATACTGAGAAAAAATGTGAAAAAATGAGACAAAATGAGAAAAACTGAGAAAGAACGAGAAAATCTCAGAATTGAGTAAAAATGAGAAAAAATGAGAAAAAATGAGAAAAAATGTGAAAAAATGAGACAAAATGAGAAAAACTGAGAAAAAATGAGAAAAAATGTGAAAAAATGAGACAAGATGAGAAAAATGGAGAAAAACTGAGAAAACTGAGAAAAATGAGAAAATCTGCAAACAAATGAGCAAAACAGAAAAAATGACAAGAACAGAAAAACAGAGAATTACTGAGACAAAATGAGAAAAACTGAGAAAAACAAATGAGAAAAAATGAGAAAACTCAGCAAAAATGAGAAAAACTGATAAATGGGAAAAAATGAGAAAAACTGAGAAAAAATGAGGAAAAACTGAGAAAAACGAGAAAAAATGAGAAAAGCTGTTAAAAAATGAGGAAAAATGAGAAGAACTGAGAAAAAATGAGAAAAACTGAGAAAAAATGTGAAAAAATGAGACAAAATGAGAAAAACTGAGAAAAAACGAGAAAATCTCAGAATTGAGTAAAAATGAGAAAAAATGAGAAAAACTGAGAAAAAATGTGAAAAAAATAAGACAAAATGAGAAAAATTGAGAAAAACTGAGAAAAATGAGAAAAATGAGAAAACCTGCGAACAAATGAGCAAAATGACGAGAACAGAAAAAGAGAAATACTGAGAAAAATTAGAAAAACTGAGAAAAACTGAGAAAAAATTGGAAAAAATGAGACAAATGAGAAAAACTGAGAACAAATGAGAAAAAATGAGAAAAACTGAGAAAAAATGGGAAAAAAACGTGACAAAATGAGAAAAATTGAGAAAAACTTGAGAAAAATGAGAAAAATGAGAAAAACTGAGAGAAAATGTGAAAAAATGAGACAAAATGAGAAAAACTGAGAAAAAATAAGAAAAAATAAGGAGAAAAACTGAGTAAAACTGAGAAAATATGAGAAAAACTGAGAAAAAATGAGAAAAAATGAGAAAAGCTGTTAAAAAATTAGACAAAATGAGAAAAATTGAGAAAAACTGAGAAAACTGAGAAAAATGAGAAAATCTGCAAACAAATGAGCAAAACAGAACAAATGACAAGAACAGAAAAACAGAGAAATACTGAGACAAAATGAGAAAAACTGAGAAAAAACAGAAAAACAATTGAGAAAAACTGAGAAAAAATGAGGAAAAACAGAAAAAACGAGAAAAAATGAGAAAAGCTGTTAAAAATGAGAAAAAATGAGAAGAACTGAGAAAAAATGAGAAAAACTGAGAAAAAATGTGAAAAATGAGACAAAATGAGAAAAACTGAGAAAAAACGAGAAAATCTCAGAATTGAGTAAAAATGAGAAAAACTGAGAAAAAATGTGAAAAAAATGAGACAAAATGAGAAAAATTGAGAAAAACTGAGAAAAATGAGAAAAATGAGAAAACATGCGAACAAATGAGCAAAACAGAACAAATGACAAGAACAGAAAAACAGAGAAATACTGAGAAAAATTAGAAAAACTGAGAAAAACTGAGAAAAAATTGGAAAAAATGAGACAAATGAGAAAAACTGAGAACAAATGGGAAAAAAATGAGACAAAATGAGAAAAATTGAGAAAAACTTGAGAAAAATGAGAAAAATGAGAAAAACTGAGAAAAAATGTGAAAAAATGAGACAAAATGACAAAAACTGAGAACAAATAAGAAAAAATAAGGAGAAAATGAGAATAACTGAGTAAAACTGAGAAAATATGACAAAAACTGAGCAAAAATGAGAACAAATGAGAAAAACTGTTAAAAAATGAGAAAAAATTAGAAAAACTGAGAAAAATGTGAAAAAATGAGACAAAATGAGAAAAACTGAGAAAAACAAATGAGAAAAAATGAGAAAACTCAGCAAAAATGAGAAAAACTGATAAATGGGAAAAAATGAGAAAAACTGAGAAAACCTGTTAAAAAATGAGAAGAACTGAGAAAAAATGAGAAAACTGAGAAAAATGTGAAAAAATGAGACAAAATGAGAAAAACTGAGAAAAAACGAGAAAATCTCAGAATTGAGTAAAAATGAGAAAAAATGAGAAAAACCGAGAAAAAATGTGAAAAAAATGAGACAAAATGAGAAAAATTGAGAAAAACTGAGAAAAATGAGAAAAATGAGAAAACCTGCGAACAAATGAGCAAAGCAGAACAAATGACAAGAACAGAAAAACAGAGAAATACTGAGACAAAATGAGAAAAACTGAGAAAACTGAGAAAAACAAATGAGAAAAAATGAGAAAACTCAGCAAAAATGAGAAAAACTGATAAATGGGAAAAAATGAGAAAAAACTGAGAAAAGCTGTTAAAAAATGAGAAGAACTGAGAAAAAATGAGAAAACTGAGAAAAAATGTGAAAAAATGAGACAAAATGAGAAAAACTGAGAAAAAACGAGAAAATCTCAGAATTGAGTAAAAATGAGAAAAAATGTGAAAAAAATGAGACAAAATGAGAAAAATTGAGAAAAACTGAGAAAAATGAGAAAAATGAGAAAACCTGCGAACAAATGAGCAAAACAGAACAAATGACAAGAACAGAAAAACAGAGAAATACTGAGAAAAATTAGAAAAACTGAGAAAAACTGAGAAAAAATTGGAAAAGATGAGACAAATAAGAAAAACTGAGAACAAATTGGGAAAAAATGAGACAAAATGAAAAAAATTGAGAAAAACTTGAGAAAAATGAGAAAAATGAGAAAAACTGACATAAAATGTGAAAAAATGAGACAAAATGAGAAAAACTGAGAAAAAATAAGAAAAAATAAGGAGAAAATGAGAAAAACTGAGTAAAACTGAGAAACTATGAGAAAAACTGAGAGAAAATGAGAACAAATGAGAAAAACTGTTAAAAAATGAGAAAAAATGAGAAAAATTGAGAAAAAATGTGAAAAAATGAGACAAAATGTGAAAAACTGAGAAAAAATAAGAAAAAATAAGGAGAAAATGAGAAAAACTGAGTAAAACTGAGAAAATATGAGGAAAAACTGAGAGAAAATGAGGAAAAATGAGAAAAGCTGTTAGAAAATGAGAAAAAATGAGGAAAAATGAGAAAAAATGAGAAAAACTGAGAAAAAATGTGATAAAATGAGACAAAATGAGAAAAACTGAGAAAAAAACGCGCAAAAATTGAGAAAAAACGAGAAAAAATTAGAAAAGCTGTTAAAAAATGAGAAAAAATGAGAAAAAATGAGATAAGCTGAGAAAAAATGTGAAAAACAAATTAGAAAAAATGAGAAAAACTGAGAAAAAATGAGAAAATTTCAGAATTGAGTATAAAATGACAAAAAATGAGAAAAACTGAGCAAAACAGAGAAAAAATGAGAAAAACAGAAAACTCAGCAAAAATGAGAAAAACTGATAAATGGGAAAAACTGAGAAAAACTGAGAAAAAATGAGGAAAAACTGAGAAAAAACGAGAAAATCTGAGTATTGAGAAAATATGAGAAAAACTGACAAACTGAGAAAAAATATGAAAAAATAAGGAGAAAATGAAAAAAACTGAGTAAAACTGCGAAAATATGAGATAAACTCAGAAAAAATGAGAAAAAATGAGAAAAACTGTTTAAAAATGAGCTAAAATGAGAAAAACTGAGAAAAAATTTGAAAAAATGAGACAAAATGAGAAAGACTGAGAAAAAATAAGAAAAAATAAGGAGAAAAACTGAGTAAAACTGAGAAAATATGAGAAAAACTGAGAAAAAATGAGAAAAAATGAGAAAAACTGAGAAAAAATGTGATAAAATGAGACAAAATGAGAAAAACTGAGAAAAAACGAGGAAAAACTGAGAAAAACGAGAAAAAATTAGAAAAGCTGTTAAAAAATGAGAAAAAATGACAAAAATTGAGAAAAAATGAGATAAGCTGAGAAAAAATGTGAAAATCAAATGAGAAAAAATGAGAAAAGCTGAGAAAAAATGAGAAAATTTCAGAATTGAGTAAAAATGACAAAAAAATGAGAAAAACTGAGCAAAACAGAGAAAATGAGAAAAACAGAAAACTCAGCAAAAATGAGAAAAATTGATCAATGGGAAAAAATGAGAAAAACTGAGAAAAAATGAGGAAAAACTGAGAAAAAAGGAGAAAATCTGAGTATTGAGAAAAAATGAGAAAAACTGACAAACTGAGAAAAAATATGAAAAAATAAGGAGAAAATGAAAAAAACTGAGGAAAACTGCGAAAATATGAGAAAAACTCAGAAAAAATGAGAAAAATGAGAAAAACTGTTTAAAAATGAGATAAAATGAGAAAAACTGAGAAAATATTTGAAAAAATGAGACAAAATGAGAAAAACTGAGAAAAAATAAGAAGAAATAAGGAGAAAATGAGAAAAACTGAGTAAAACTGAGAAACTATGAGAAAAACTGAGAGAAAATGAGAAAAAATGAGAAAAACTGTTAAAAAATGAGAAAAATTGAGAAAAACTGTGAAAACTGAGAAAAATGAGAAAAGCTGCAAACAAATGAGCAAAACAGAACAAATGACAAGAACAGAAAAACAGAGAAATACTGAGACAAAATGAGAAAAACTGAGAAAAACTGAGAAAAACAAATGAGAAAAAATGAGAAAACTCAGCAAAAATGAGAAAAACTGATAAATGTGAAAAAATGAGAAAAACTGAGAAAAGCTGTTAAAAAATGAGAAGAACTGAGAAAAAATGAGAAAACTGAGAAAAAATGTGAAAAAATGAGACAAAATGAGAAAAACTGAGAAAAAACGAGAAAATCTCAGAATGGAGTAAAAATGAGAAAAAATGAGAAAAACCGAGAAAAAATGTGAAAAAAATGAGACAAAATGAGAAAAATTGAGAAAAACTGAGAAAAATGAGAAAAATGAGAAAACCTGCGAACAAATGAGCAAAACAGAACAAATGACAAGAACAGAAAAACAGAGAAATACTGAGAAAAATTAGAAAAACTGAGAAAAACTGAGAAAAAATTGGAAAAGATGAGACAAATAAGAAAAACTGAGAACAAATTGGGAAAAAATGAGACAAAATGAAAAAAATTGAGAAAAACTTGAGAAAAATGAGAAAAATGAGAAAAACTGACATAAAATGTGAAAAAATGAGACAAAATGAGAAAAACTGAGAAAAAATAAGAAAAAATAAGGAGAAAATGAGAAAAACTGAGTAAAACTGAGAAACTATGAGAAAAACTGAGAGAAAATGAGAACAAATGAGAAAAACTGTTAAAAAATGAGAAAAAATGAGAAAAATTGAGAAAAAATGTGAAAAAATGAGACAAAATGAGAAAAACTGAGAAAAAATAAGAAAAAATAAGGAGAAAATGAGAAAAACTGAGTAAAACTGAGAAAATATGAGGAAAAACTGAGAGAAAATGAGGAAAAATGAGAAAAGCTGTTAGAAAATGAGAAAAAATGAGGAAAAATGAGAAAAAATGAGAAAAACTGAGAAAAAATGTGATAAAATGAGACAAAATGAGAAAAACTGAGAAAAAAACGCGCAAAAATTGAGAAAAAACGAGAAAAAATTAGAAAAGCTGTTAAAAAATGAGAAAAAATGAGAAAAAATGAGATAAGCTGAGAAAAAATGTGAAAAACAAATTAGAAAAAATGAGAAAAACTGAGAAAAAATGAGAAAATTTCAGAATTGAGTATAAAATGACAAAAAATGAGAAAAACTGAGCAAAACAGAGAAAAAATGAGAAAAACAGAAAACTCAGCAAAAATGAGAAAAACTGATAAATGGGAAAAACTGAGAAAAACTGAGAAAAAATGAGGAAAAACTGAGAAAAAACGAGAAAATCTGAGTATTGAGAAAATATGAGAAAAACTGACAAACTGAGAAAAAATATGAAAAAATAAGGAGAAAATGAAAAAAACTGAGTAAAACTGCGAAAATATGAGATAAACTCAGAAAAAATGAGAAAAAATTAGAAAAACTGTTTAAAAATGAGCTAAAATGAGAAAAGCTGAGAAAAAATTTGAAAAAATGAGACAAAATGAGAAAAACTGAGAAAAAATAAGAAAAAATAAGGAGAAAAACTGAGTAAAACTGAGAAAATATGAGAAAAACTGAGCAAAAATGAGAAAAAATGAGAAAAACTGAGAAAAAATGTGATAAAATGAGACAAAATGAGAAAAACTGAGAAAAAACGAGGAAAAACTGAGAAAAACGAGAAAAAATTAGAAAAGCTGTTGAAAAATGAGAAAAAATGACAAAAATTGAGAAAAAATGAGATAAGCTGAGAAAAAATTTGAAAATCAAATGAGAAAAAATGAGAAAAGCTGAGAAAAAATGAGAAAAATTCAGAATTGAGTAAAAATGACAAAAAATGAGAAAAACTGAGCAAAACAGAGAAAAAATGAGAAAAACAGAAAACTCAGCAAAAATGAGAAAAACTGATCAATGGGAAAAAATGAGAAAAGCTGAGAAAAAATGAGGAAAAACTGAGAAAAAAGGAGAAAATCTGAGTATTGAGAAAAAATGAGAAAAACTGACAAACTGAGAAAAAATATGAAAAAATAAGGAGAAAATGAAAAAAACTGAGGAAAACTGCGAAAATATGAGAAAAACTCAGAAAAAATGAGAAAAAATGAGAAAAACTGTTTAAAAATGAGATAAAATGAGAAAAACTGAGGAAAACTTCGAAAATATGAGAAAAACTCAGAAAAAATGAGAAAAAATGAGAAAAACTGTTTAAAAATGAGATAAAATGAGAAAAACTGAGAAAATATTTGAAAAAATGAGACAAAATGAGAAAAACTGTGAAAAAATAAGAAGAAATAAGGAGAAAAACTGAGTAAAACTGAGAAAATATGAGAAAAACTGAGAAAAAATGAGAAAAGCTGTTAAAAAATGAGAAACAATGAGAAAAACTAAGAAAAGATGAGGAAAACTGAGAAAAAATGTGAAAAAATGAGACAAAATGAGAAAAACAAAGAAAAAATAAGAAAAACTGACAAACTGAGAAATAATATGAAAAAATAAGGAGAAAATGAACAAAACTGAGTAAAACTGCGAAAATATGAGAAAAACTCAGAATAAATGAGAAAAAATGAGAAAAACTGTTTAAAAATGAGATAAAATGAGAAAAACTGAGAAAAAATTTGAAAAAATGAGACAAAATGAGAAAAACTGAGAAAAAATAAGAAAAAATAAGGAGAAAAACTGAGTAAAACTGAGAAAATATGAGAAAAACTGAGAAAAAATGAGAAAAAATGAGAAAAGCTGTTAAAAAATGAGAAACAATGAGAAAAACTGAGAAAAGATGACGAAAACTGAGAAAAAATGTGAAAAAATGAGACAAAATGAAAAAAACTAAGAAATTAGAAAAAATGAGAAAATGAGAAAAACTGAGTAAAACTGAGAAAATATGAGAAAAACTGTAAAAATGAGAAAAAATGAGAAAAACTTAAAAAATGAGACAAAATGAGAAAAATTTAGAAAAACTGAGAACAAATGAGCAAAACAGAACAAATGACAAGAACAGAAAGACTGAGTAAAACTGAGAAAATATGAGAAAAACTGAGAAAAAATGAGAAAAAATGAGAAAAGCTGTTAAAAAAAGAGAAGAAATGAGAAGAACTGAGAATAAATGAAGATAAACTGAGAAGAAATGAGAAAAACTGTTAAAAAATGAGAAAAAATGAGAAAAACTGAGAAAAAATGAGGAAAACTGAGAAAAAATGTGATAAAATGAGACAAAATGAGAAAAACTGAGAAAAAACGAGGAAAAACTGCGAAAAAACGAGAAAAATGAGAAAAGCTGTTAAAAAATGAGAAAAAATGAGAAAAACTGAGAAAAAATGAGAAATACTGAGAAAAAATGTGAAAAAATGAGACAAAATGAGAAAAACTGAGAAAGAACGAGAAAATCTCAGAATTGAGTAAAAATGAGAAAAAATGAGAAAAAATGAGAAAAAATGTGAAAAAATGAGACAAAATGAGAAAAACTGAGAAAAAATGAGAAATACTGAGAAAAAATGTGAAAAAATGAGACAAAATGAGAAAAACTGAGAAAAAACGAGAAAATCTCAGAATTGAGTAAAAATGAGAAAAAATGAGAAAAAATGAGAAAAAATGTGAAAAAATGAGACAAAATGAGAAAAATTGAGAAAAACTGAGAAAACTGAGAAAAATGAGAAAATCTGCAAACAAATGAGCAAAACAGAAAAAATGACAAGAACAGAAAAACAGAGAATTACTGAGACAAAATGAGAAAAACTGAGAAAAACAAATGAGAAAAAATGAGAAAACTCAGCAAAAATGAGAAAAACTGATAAATGGGAAAAAATGAGAAAAACTGAGAAAAGCTGTTAAAAAATGAGAAAAAATGAGAAAAACTGAGAAAAAATGAGAAATACTGAGAAAAAATGTGAAAAAATGAGACAAAATGAGAAAAACTGAGAAAAAACGAGAAAATCTCAGAATTGAGTAAAAATGAGAAAAAATGAGAAAAAATGAGAAAAAATGTGAAAAAATGAGACAAAATGAGAAAAATTGAGAAAAACTGTTTAAAAATGAGCTAAAATGAGAAAAACTGAGAAAAAATTTGAAAAAATGAGACAAAATGAGAAAAACTGAGAACAAATAAGAAAAAATAAGGAGAAAAACTGAGTAAAACTGAGAAAATATGAGAAAAAATGAGAAAAAATGAGAAAAACTGAGAAAAAATGTGATAAAATGAGACAAAATGAGAAAAACAGAGAAAAAACGAGGAAAAACTGAGAAAAACGAGAAAAAATTAGAAAAGCTGTTGAAAAATGAGAAAAAATGACAAAAATTGAGAAAAAATGAGATAAGCTGAGAAAAAATGTGAAAATCAAATGAGAAAAAATGAGAAAAGCTGAGAAAAAATGAGAAAATTTCAGAATTGAGTAAAAATGACAAAAAATGAGAAAAACTGAGCAAAACAGAGAAAAAATGAGAAAAACAGAAAACTCAGCAAAAATGAGAAAAACTGATCAATGGGACAAAATGAGAAAAACTGAGAAAAAATGAGGAAAAACTGAGAAAAAAGGAGAAAATCTGAGTATTGAGAAAAAATGAGAAAAACTGACAAACTGAGAAAAAATATGAAAAAATAAGGAGAAAATGAAAAAAACTGAGGAAAACTGCGAAAATATGAGAAAAACTCAGAAAAAATGAGAACAAATGAGAAAAACTGTTTAAAAATGAGATAAAATGAGAAAAACTGAGAAAATATTTGAACAAATGAGACAAAATGAGAAAAACTGAGAAACAATAAGAAGAAATAAGGAGAAAAACTGAGTAAAACTGAGAAAATATGAGAAAAACTGAGAAAAAATGAGAAAAGCTGTTAAAAAATGAGAAACAATGAGAAAAACTGAGAAAAGATGAGGAAAACTGAGAAAAAATGTGAAAAAATGAGACAAAATGAGAAAAACAAAGAAAAAATAAGAAAAACTGACAAACTGAGAAATAATATGAAAAAATAAGGAGAAAATGAACAAAACTGAGTAAAACTGCGAAAATATGAGAAAAACTCAGAATAAATGAGAAAAAATGAGAAAAACTGTTTACTGAGAAAATATGAGAAAAACTGAGAATAAATGAGAAAAAATGAGAAAAGCTGTTAAAAAATGAGAAACAATGAGAAAAACTGAGAAAAGATGACGAAAACTGAGAAAAAATGTGAAAAAATGAGACAAAATGAAAAAAACTAAGAAGAAATAAGAAAAAATGAGAAAATGAGAAAAACTGAGTAAAACTGAGAAAATATGAGAAAAACTGTAAAAATGAGAAAAAATGAGAAAAACTGTTAAAAAATGAGACAAAATGAGAAAAATTTAGAAAAACTGAGAACAAATGAGCAAAACAGAACAAATAACAAGAACAGAAAGACTGGTTAAAACTGAGAAAATATGAGAAAAACTGAGAAAAAAATGAGAAAAAATGAGAAAAACTGAGAAAAAATGTGATAAAATGAGACAAAATGAGAAAAACAGAAAAAACGAGGAAAAACTGAGAAAAACGAGAAAAAATTAGAAAAGCTGTTAAAAAATGAGAAAAAATGACAAAAATTGAGAAAAAATGAGATAAGCTGAGAAAAAATGTGAAAATCAAATGAGAAAAAATGAGAAAAGCTGAGAAAAAATGAGAAAATTTCAGAATTGAGTAAAAATGAGAAAAAATGAGAAAAACTGAGCAAAACAGAGAAAAAATGAGAAAAACAGAAAACTCAGCAAAAATGAGAAACACTGATCAATGGGAAAAAATGAGAAAAACTGAAAAAATGAGGAAAAACTGAGAAAAAAGGAGAAAATCTGAGTATTGAGAAAAAATGAGAAAAACTGACAAACTGAGAAAAAATATGAAAAAATAAGGAGAAAATGAAAAAAACTGAGGAAAACTGCGAAAATATGAGAAAAACTCAGAAAAAATGAGAAAAAATGAGAAAAACTGTTTAAAAATGAGATAAAATGAGAAAAACTGAGAAAATATTTGAAAAAATGAGACAAAATGAGAAAAACTGAGAAAAAATAAGAAGAAATAAGGAGAAAAACTGAGTAAAACTGAGAAAATATGAGAAAAACTGAGAAAAAATGAGAAAAGCTGTTAAAAAATGAGAAACAATGAGAAAAACTGAGAAAAGATGAGGAAAACTGAGAAAAAATGTGAAAAAATGAGAAAAAATGAGAAAAACAAAGAAAAAATAAGAAAAACTGACAAACTGAGAAATAATATGAAAAAATAAGGAGAAAATGAACAAAACTGAGTAAAACTGCGAAAATATGAGAAAAACTGAGAAAAAATGAGAAAAAATGAGAAAAGCTGTTAAAAAATGAGAAACAATGAGAAAAACTGAGAAAAGATGACGAAAGCTGAGAAAAAATGTGAAAAAATGAGACAAAATGAAAAAAACTAAGAAGAAATAAGAAAAAATGAGAAAATGAGAAAAACTGAGTAAAACTGAGAAAATATGAGAAAAACTGTAAAAATGAGAAAAAATGAGAAAAACTGTTAAAAAATGAGAGAAAATGAGAAAAATTTAGAAAAACTGAGAACAAATGAGCAAAACAGAACAAATGACAAGAACAGAAAGACTGAGTAAAACTGAGAAAATATGAGAAAAACTGAGAAAAAATGAGAAAAAATGAGAAAAGCTGTTAAAAAATGAGAAGAAATGAGAAGAACTGAGAATAAATGAAGATAAACTGAGAAAAAATGTGAAAAACTGTTAAAAAATGATAAAAAATAAGAAAAACTGAGAAAAAATGAGGAAAACTGAGAAAAAATGTGATAAAATGAGACAAAATGAGAAAAACTGAGAAAAAACGAGGAAAAACTGCGAAAAAACGAGAAAAAATGAGAAAAGCTGTTAAAAAATGAGAAAAAATGAGAAAAACTGAGAAAAAATGAGAAATACTGAGAAAAAATGTGAAAAAATGAGACAAAATGAGAAAAACTGAAAAAACGAGAAAATCTCAGAATTGAGTAAAAATGAGAAAAAATGAGAAAAAATGAGAAAAAGTGTGAAAAAATGAGACAAAATGAGAAAAATTGAGAAAAACTGAGAAAACTGAGAAAAATGAGAAAATCTGCAAACAAATGAGCAAAACAGAAAAAATGACAAGAACAGAAAAACAGAGAATTACTGAGACAAAATGAGAAAAACTGAGAAAAACAAATGAGAAAAAATGAGAAAACTCAGCAAAAATGAGAAAAACTGATAAATGGGAAAAAATGAGAAAAACTGAGAAAAGCTGTTAAAAAATGAGAAAAAAATGAGAAAAACTGAGAAAAAATGAGAAATACTGAGAAAAAATGTGAAAAAATGAGACAAAATGAGAAAAACTGAGAAAAAACGAGAAAATCTCAGAATTGAGTAAAAATGAGAAAAAATGAGAAAAAATGAGAAAAAATGTGAAAAAATGAGACAAAATGAGAAAAATTGAGAAAAACTGTTTAAAAATGAGCTAAAATGAGAAAAACTGAGAAAAATTTGAAAAAATGAGACAAAATGAGAAAAACTGAGAAAAAATAAGAAAAAATAAGGAGAAAAACTGAGTAAAACTGAGAAAATATGAGAAAAACTGAGAAAAAATGAGAAAAAATGAGAAAAACTGAGAAAAAATGTGATAAAATGAGACAAAATGAGAAAAACTGAGAAAAAACGAGGAAAAACTGAGAAAAACGAGAAAAAATTAGAAAAGCTGTTAAAAAATGAGAAAAAATGACAAAAATTGAGAAAAAATGAGATAAGCTGAGAAAAAATGTGAAAATCAAATGAGAAAAAATGAGAAAAGCTGAGAAAAATGAGAAAATTTCAGAATTGAGTAAAATGACAAAAAATGAGAAAAACTGAGCAAAACAGAGAAAAAATGAGAAAAACAGAAAACTCAGCAAAAATGAGAAAAACTGATCAATGGGAAAAAATGAGAAAACTGAGAAAAAATGAGGAAAAACTGAGAAAAAAGGAGAAAATCTGAGTATTGAGAAAAAATGAGAAAAACTGACAAACTGAGAAAAAATATGAAAAATAAGGAGAAAATGAAAAAAACTGAGGAAAACTGCGAAAATATGAGAAAAACTCAGAAAAATGAGAAAAAATGAGAAAAACTGTTTAAAAATGAGATAAAATGAGAAAAACTGAGAAAATATTTGAAAAAATGAGACATAATGAGAAAAACTGTTAAAAAATGAGAAAAAATGAGAAAAACTGAGAAAAGATGAGGAAAACTGAGAAAAATGTGAAAAAATGAGACAAAATGAGAAAAACAAAGAAAAAATAAGAAAAACTGACAAACTGAGAAATAATATGAAAAAATAAGGAGAAAATGAACAAAATTGAGTAAAACTGCGAAAATATGAGAAAAACTCAGAATAAATGAGAAAAAATGAGAAAAACCGTTTAAAAATGAGATAAAATGAGAAAAACTGAGAAAAAATTTGAAAAAATGAGACAAAATGAGAAAAACTGAGAAAAAATAAGAAAAAATAAGGAGAAAAACTGAGTAAAACTGAGAAAAAATGAGAAAAACTGAGAATAAATGAGAAAAATGAGAAAAGCTGTTAAAAAATGAGAAACAATGAGAAAAACTGAGAAAAGATGACGAAAACTGAGAAAAAATGTGAAAAAATGAGAAAAAATGAAAAAAACTAAGAATAAGAAAAAATGAGAAAATGAGAAAAACTGAGTAAAACTGAGAAAATATGAGAAAAACTGTAAAAATGAGAAAAATGAGAAAAACTGTTAAAAATGAGACAAAATGAGAAAAATTTAGAAAAACTGAGAACAAATGAGCAAAACAGAACAAATGACAAGAACAGAAAGACTGAGTAAAACTGAGAAAATATGAGAAAAACTGAGAAAAATGAGAAAAAATGAGAAAAGCTGTTAAAAAATGAGAAGAAATGAGAAGAACTGAGAATAAATGAAGATAAACTGAGAAAAAATGAGAAAAACTGTTAAAAAATGAGAAAAAATAAGAAAAACTGAGAAAAAATGAGGAAAACTGAGAAAAAATGTGATAAAATGAGACAAAATGAGAAAAACTGGGAAAAAACGAGGGAAAACTGCGAAAAAACGAGAAAAAATGAGAAAAGCTGTTAAAAAATGAGAAAAAATGAGAAAAACTGAGAAAAAATGAGAAATACTGAGAAAAAATGTGAAAAAATGAGACAAAATGAGAAAAACTGAGAAAAAACGAGAAAATCTCAGAATTGAGTAAAAATGAGAATAAATGAGAAAAAATGAGAAAAAATGTGAAAAATGAGACAAAATTAGAAAAATTGAGAAAAACTGAGAAAACTGAGAAAAATGAGAAAATCTGCAAACAAATGAGCAAAACAGAAAAAATGACAAGAACAGAAAAACAGAGAATTACTGAGACAAAATGAGAAAAACTGAGAAAAACAAATGAGAAAAAATGAGAAAACTCAGCAAAAATGAGAAAAACTGATAAATGGGAAAAAATGAGAAAAACTGAGAAAAGCTGTTAAAAAATGAGAAAAAATGAGAAAAACTGAGAAAAAATGAGAAATACTGAGAAAAAATGTGAAAAAATGAGACAAAATGAGAAAAACTGAGAAAAAACGAGAAAATCTCAGAATTGAGTAAAAATGAGAAAAAATGAGAAAAAATGAGAAAAAATGTGAAAAAATGAGACAAAATGAGAAAAATTGAGAAAAACTGTTTAAAAATGAGCTAAAATGAGAAAAACTGAGAAAAAATTTGAAAAAATGAGACAAAATGAGAAAAACTGAGAAAAAATAAGAAAAAATAAGGAGAAAAACTGAGTAAAACTGAGAAAATATGAGAAAAACTGAGAAAAAATGAGAAAAAATGAGAAAAACTGAGAAAAAATGTGATAAAATGAGACAAAATGAGAAAAACTGAGAAAAAACGAGGAAAAACTGAGAAAAACGAGAAAAAATTAGAAAAGCTGTTAAAAAATGAGAAAAAATGAGAAAAAATGTGAAAAAATGAGACAAAATGAGAAAAATTTAGAAAAACTGAGAACAAATGAGCAAAACAGAACAAATGACAAGAACAGAAAGACTGAGTAAAACTGAGAAAATATGAGAAAAACTGAGAAAAAATGAGAAAAAATGAGAAAGGCTGTTAAAAAATGAGAAGAAATGAGAAGAACTGAGAATAAATGAAGATAAACTGAGAAAAAATAAGGAAAACTGAGAAAAAATGTGATAAAATGAGACAAAATGAGAAAAACTGAGAAAAAACGAGGAAAAACTGCGAAAAAACGAGAAAAAATGAGAAAAGCTGTTAAAAAATGAGAAAAACTGAGAAAACTGAGAAAAATGAGAAAATCTGCAAACAAATGAGCAAAACAGAAAAAATGACAAGAACAGAAAAACAGAGAATTACTGAGACAAAATGAGAAAAACTGAGAAAAACAAATAAGAAAAAATGAGAAAACTCAGCAAAAATGAGAAAAACTGATAAATGGGAAAAAATGAGAAAAACTGAGAAAAGCTGTTAAAAAATGAGAAAAAATGAGAAAAACTGAGAAAAAATGAGAAATACTGAGAAAAAATGTGAAAAAATGAGACAAAATGAGAAAAACTGAGAAAAAACGAGAAAATCTCAGAATTGAGTAAAAATGAGAAAAAATGAGAAAAAATGAGAAAAAATGTGAAAAAATGAGACAAAATGAGAAAAATTGAGAAAAACTGTTTAAAATTGAGCTAAAATGAGAAAAACTGAGAAAAAATTTGAAAAAATGAGACAAAATGAGAAAAACTGAGAAAAAATAAGAAAAAATAAGGAGAAAAACTGAGTAAAACTGAGAAAATATGAGAAAAACTGAGAAAAAATGAGAAAAAATGAGAAAAACTGAGAAAAAATGTGATAAAATGAGACAAAATGAGAAAAACTGAGAAAAAACGAGGAAAAACTGAGAAAAACGAGAAAAAATTAGAAAAGCTGTTAAAAAATGAGAAAAAATGAGAAAAAATGTGAAAAAATGAGACAAAATGAGAAAAATTGAGAAAAACTGAGAAAACTGAGAAAAATGAGAAAATCTGCAAACAAATGAGCAAAACAGAAAAAAGAACAGAAAAACAGAGAATTACTGAGACAAAATGAGAAAAACTGAGAAAAACAAATGAGGAAAAATGAGAAAACTCAGCAAAAATGAGAAAAACTGATAAATGGGAAAAAATGAGAAAAACTGAGAAAAGCTGTTAAAAAATGAGAAAAAATGAGAAAAACTGAGAAATACTGAGAAAAAATGTGAAAAAATGAGACAAAATGAGAAAAACTGGGAAAAAACGAGAAAATCTCAGAATTGAGTAAAAATGAGAAAAAATGAGAAAAAATGAGAAAAAATGTGAAAAAATGAGACAAAATGAGAAAAATTGAGAAAAACTGTTTAAAAATGAGCTAAAATGAGAAAAACTGAGAAAAAATTTGAAAAAATGATACAAAATGAGAAAAACTGAGAAAAAATAAGAAAAAATAAGGAGAAAAACTGAGTAAAACTGAGAAAATATGAGAAAAACTGAGAAAAAATGAGAAAAAATGAGAAAAACTGAGAAAAAATGTGATAAAATGAGACAAAATGAGAAAAACAGAAAAAACGAGGAAAAACTGAGAAAAACGAGAAAAAATTAGAAAAGCTGTTAAAAAATGAGAAAAAATGACAAAAATTGAGAAAAAATGAGATAAGCTGAGAAAAAATGTGAAAATCAAATGATAAAAAATGAGAAAAGCTGAGAAAAAATGAGAAAATTTCAGAATTGAGTAAAAATGACAAAAAATGAGAAAAACTGAGCAAAACAGAGAAAATGAGAAAAACAGAAAACTCAGCAAAAATGAGAAAAACTGATCAATGGGAAAAAATGAGAAAAACTGAGAAAAAATGAGGAAAAACTGAGAAAAAAGGAGAAAATCTGAGTATTGAGAAAAAATGAGAAAAACTGACAAACTGAGAAAAAATATGAAAAAATAAGGAGAAAATGAAAAAAACTGAGGAAAACTGCGAAAATATGAGAAAAACTCAGAAAAAATGAGAAAAAATGAGAAAAACTGTTTAAAAATGAGATAAAATGAGAAAAACTGAGAAAATATTTGAAAAAATGAGACAAAATGAGAAAAACTGAGAAAAAATAAGAAGAAATAAGGAGAAAAACTGAGTAAAACTGAGAAAATATGAGAAAAACTGAGAAAAAATGAGAAAAGCTGTTAAAAAATGAGAAACAATGAGAAAAACTGAGAAAAGATGAGGAAAACTGAGAAAAAATGTGAAAAAATGAGACAAAATGAGAAAAACAAAGAAAAAATAAGAAAAACTGACAAACTGAGAAATAACATGAAAAAATAAGGAGAAAATGAACAAAACTGAGTAAAACTGCGAAAATATGAGAAAAACTCAGAATAAATGAGAAAAAATGAGAAAAACTGTTTAAAAATGAGATAAAATGAGAAAAACCGAGAAAAAATTTGAAAAACTGAGAAAAAATGAGAAAAGCTGTTAAAAAATGAGAAACAATGAGAAAAACTGAGAAAAGATGAGGAAAACTGAGAAAAAATGTGAAAAAATGAGACAAAATGAGAAAAACAAAGAAAAAATAAGAAAAACTGACAAACTGAGAAATAACATGAAAAAATAAGGAGAAAATTAACAAAACTGAGTAAAACTGCGAAAATATGAGAAAAACTCAGAATAAATGAGAAAAAATGAGAAAAACTGTTTAAAAATGAGATAAAATGAGAAAAACCGAGAAAAAATTTGAAAAACTGAGAAAAAATGAGAAAAGCTGTTAAAAAATGAGAAACAATGAGAAAAACTGAGAAAAGATGAGGAAAACTGAGAAAAAATGTGAAAAAATGAGACAAAATGAGAAAAACAAAGAAAAAATAAGAAAAACTGAAAACTGAGAAATAACATGAAAAAAGAAGGAGAAAATGAACAAAACTGAGTAAAACTGCGAAAATATGAGAAAAACTCAGAATAAATGAGAAAAAATGAGAAAAACTGTTTAAAAATGAGATAAAATGAGAAAAACTGAGAAAAAATAAGAAAAAATAAGGAGAAAAACTGAGTAAAACTGAGAAAATATGAGAAAAACTGAGAAAAAATGAGAAAAAATGAGAAAAACTGAGAAAAAATGTGATAAAATGAGACAAAATGAGAAAAACAGAAAAAACGAGGAAAAACTGAGAAAAACGAGAAAAAATTAGAAAAGCTGTTAAAAAATGAGAAAAAATTACAAAAATTGAGAAAAAATGAGATAAGCTGAGAAAAAATGTGAAAATCAAATGAGAAAAAATGAGAAAAGCTGAGAAAAAATGAGAAAATTTCAGAATTGAGTAAAAATGACAAAAAATGAGAAAAACTGAGCAAAACAGAGAAAATGAGAAAAACAGAAAACTCAGCAAAAATGAGAAAAACTGATCAATGGGAAAAAATGAGAAAAACTGAGAAAAAATGAGGAAAAACTGAGAAAAAAGGAGAAAATCTGAGTATTGAGAAAAAATGAGAAAAACTGACAAACTGAGAAAAAATATGAAAAAATAAGGAGAAAATGAAAAAAACTGAGGAAAACTGCGAAAATATGAGAAAAACTCAGAAACAATGAGAAAAAATGAGAAAAACTGTTTAAAAATGAGATAAAATGAGAAAAACTGAGAAAATATTTGAAAAAATGAGACAAAATGAGAAAAACTGAGAAAAAATAAGAAGAAATAAGGAGAAAAACTGAGTAAAACTGAGAAAATATGAGAAAAACTGAGAAAAAATGAGAAAAGCTGTTAAAAAATGAGAAACAATGAGAAAAACTGAGAAAAGATGAGGAAAACTGAGAAAAAATGTGAAAAAATGAGACAAAATGAGAAAAACAAAGAAAAAATAAGAAAAACTGACAAACTGAGAAATAACATGAAAAAATAAGGAGAAAATGAACAAAACTGAGTAAAACTGCGAAAATATGAGAAAAACTCAGAATAAATGAGAAAAAATGAGAAAAACTGTTTAAAAATGAGATAAAATGAGAAAAACCGAGAAAAAAATTTGAAAAAATGAGAAAAAATGAGAAAAACTGAGAAAAGCTGTTAAAAAATGAGAAACAATGAGAAAAACTGAGAAAAGATGACGAAAACTGAGAAAAAATGTGAAAAAATTAGAGAAAATGAAAAAAACTAAGAAGAAATAAGAAAAAATGAGAAAATGAGAAAAACTGAGTAAAACTGAGAAAATATGAGAAAAACTGTAAAAATGAGAAAAAATGAGAAAAACTGTTAAAAAATGAGACAAAATGAGAAAAATTTAGAAAAACTGAGAACAAATGAGCAAAACAGAACAAATGACAAGAACAGAAAGACTGAGTAAAACTGAGAAAATATGAGAAAAACTGAGAAAAAATGAGAAAAAATGAGAAAAGCTGTTAAAAAATGAGAAGAAATGAGAAGAACTGAGAATAAATGAAGATAAACTGAGAAAAAATGTGAAAAACTGTTAAAAAATGAGAAAAAATAAGAAAAACTGAGAAAAGCTGTTAAAAAATGAGAAAAAATGAGAAAAACTGAGAAAAAATGAGAAATACTGAGAAAAAATGTGAAAAAATGAGACAAAATGAGGACAACTGAGAAAAAACGAGAAAATCTCAGAATTGAGTAAAAATGAGAAAAAATGAAAAAAAATGAGAAAAAATGTGAAAAAATGAGACAAAATGAGAAAAATTGAGAAAACTGTTTAAAAATGCGCTAAAATGAGAAAAACTGAGAAAAAATTTGAAAAAATGAGACAAAATGAGAAAAACTGAGAACAAATAAGAAAAAATAAGGAGAAAAACTGAGTAAAACTGAGAAAAAATGAGAAAAACTGAGAAAAAATGAGAAAAAATGAGAAAAACTGAGAAAAAATGTGATAAAATGAGACAAAATGAGAAAAACTGAGAAACAATAAGAAGAAATAAGGAGAAAAACTGAGTAAAACTGAGAAAATATGAGAAAAACTGAGAAAAAATGAGAAAAGCTGTTAAAAAATGAGAAACAATGAGAAAAACTGAGAAAAGATGAGGAAAACTGAGAAAAAATGTGAAAAAATGAGACAAAATGAGAAAAACAAAGAAAAAATAAGAAAAACTGACAAACTGAGAAATAATATGAAAAAATAAGGAGAAAATGAACAAAACTGAGTAAAACTGCGAAAATATGAGAAAAACTCAGAATAAATGAGAAAAAATGAGAAAAACTGTTTAAAAATGAGATAAAATGAGAAAAACTGAGAAAAAATTTGAAAAAATGAGACAAAATGAGCAAAACTGAGAAAAAATAAGAAAAAATAAGGAGAAAAACTGAGTAAAACTGAGAAAATATGAGAAAAACTGAGAAAAAATGAGAAAAAATGAGAAAAGCTGTTAAAAAATGAGAAACAATGAGAAAAACTGAGAAAAGATGACGAAAACTGAAAAAATGTGAAAAAATTAGACAAAATGAAAAAAACTAAGAAGAAATAAGAAAAAATGAGAAAATGAGAAAAACTGAGTAAAACTGAGAAAATATGAGAAAAACTGTAAAAATGAGAAAAAATGAGAAAAACTGTTAAAAAATGAGACAAAATGAGAAAAATTTAGAAAAACTGAGAACAAATGAGCAAAACAGAACAAATGACAAGAACAGAAAGACTGAGTAAAACTGAGAAAATATGAGAAAAACTGAGAAAAAATGAGAAAAAATGAGAAAAGCTGTTAAAAAATGAGAAGAAATGAGAAGAACTGAGAATAAATGAAGATAAACTGAGAAAAAATGTGATAAAATGAGACAAAATGAGAAAAACTGAGAAAAAACGAGGAAAAACTGCGAAAAAACGAGAAAAAATGAGAAAAGCTGTTAAAAAATGAGAAAAAATGAGAAAAACTGAGAAAAAATGAGAAATACTGAGAAAAAATGTGAAACAATGGACAAAATGAGAAAAACAAAGAAAAAATAAGAAAAACTGACAAACTGAGAAATAATATGAAAAAATAAGGAGAAAATGAACAAAACTGAGTAAAACTGCGAAAATATGAGAAAAACTCAGAATAAATGAGAAAAAATGAGAAAAACTGTTTAAAAATGAGCTAAAATGAGAAAAACTGAGAAAAAATTTGAAAAAATGAGACAAAATGAGAAAAACTGAGAAAAAATAAGAAAAAATGAGGAGAAAAACTGAATAAAACTGAGAAAATATGAGAAAAACTGAGAAAAAATGAGAAAAAATGAGAAAAACTGAGAAAAAATGTGATAAAATGAGACAAAATGAGAAAAACTGAGAAAAAACGAGGAAAAACTGAGAAAAACGAGAAAAAATTAGAAAAGCTGTTAAAAAATGAGAAAAAATGACAAAAATTGAGAAAAAATGAGATAAGCTGAGAAAAAATGTGAAAATCAAATGAGAAAAAATGAGAAAAGCTGAGAAAAAATGAGAAAATTTCAGAATTGAGTAAAAATGACAAAAAATGAGAAAAACTGAGCAAAACAGAGAAAAAAGGAGAAAAACAGAAAACAGCAAAAATGAGAAAAACTGATCAATGGGAAAAAATGAGAAAAACTGAGAAAAAATGAGGAAAAACTGAGAAAAAAGGAGAAAATCTGAGTATTGAGAAAAAATGAGAAAAACTGACAAACTGAGAAAAAATATGAAAAAATAAGGAGAAAATGAAAAAAACTGAGGAAAACTGCGAAAATATGAGAAAAACTCCGAAAAAATGAGAAAAAATGCGAAAAACTGTTTAAAAATGAGAAAAAATGAGAAAAACTGTTAAAAAATGAGAAAAAATAAGAAAAACTGAGAAAAAATGAGGAAAACTGAGAAAAAATGTGATAAAATGAGACAAAATGAGAAAAACTGAGAAAAAACGAGGAAAAACTGCGAAGAAACGAGAAAAAATGTGAAAAGCTGTTAAAAAATGAGAAAAAATGAGAAAAACTGAGAAAAAATGAGAAATACTGAGAAAAAATGTGAAAAAATGAGACAAAATGAGAAAAACTGAGAAAAAACGAGAAAATCTCAGAATTGAGTAAAAATGAGAAAAAATTAGAAAAAATGAGAAAAAATGTGAAAAAATGAGACAAAATGAGAAAAATTGAGAAAAACTGAGAAAACTGAGAAAAAATATGAAAAAATAAGGAGAAAATGAAAAAAACTGAGGAAAACTGCGAAAATATGAGAAAAACTCCGAAAAAATGAGAAAAAATGAGAAAAACTGTTTAAAAATGAGATAAAATGAGAAAAACTGAGAAAATATTTGAAAAAATGAGACAAAATGAGAAAAACTGAGAAATAATAAGAAGAAATAAGGAGAAAAACTGAGTAAAACTGAGAAAATATGAGAAAAACTGAGAAAAAATGAGAAAAGCTGTTAAAAAATGAGAAACAATGAGAAAAACTGAGAAAAGATGAGGAAAACTGAGAAAAAATGTGAAAAAATGAGACAAAATGAGAAAAACAAAGAAAAAATGAGAAAAACTGACAAACTGAGAAATAATATGAAAAAATAAGGAGAAAATGAACAAAACTGAGTAAAACTGCGAAAATATGAGAAAAACTCAATAAATGAGAAAAAATGAGAAAAACTGTTTAAAAATGAGATAAAATGAGAAAAACTGAGAAAAAATTTGAAAAAATGAGACAAAATGAGAAAAACTGAGAAAAAATAAGAAAAAATAAGGAGAAAAACTGAGTAAAACTGAGAAAATATGAGAAAAACTGAGAAAAAATGAGAAAAAATGAGAAAAGCTGTTAAAAAATGAGAAACAATGAGAAAAACTGAGAAAAGATGACGAAAACTGAAAAAATGTGAAAAAATGAGACAAAATGAAAAAAACTAAGAAGAAATAAGAAAAAATGAGAAAATGAGAAAAACTGAGTAAAACTGAGAAAATATGAGAAAAACTGTAAAAATGAGAAAAAATGAGAAAAACTGTTAAAAAATGAGACAAAATGAGAAAAATTTAGAAAAACTGAGAACAAATGAGCAAAACAGAACAAATGACAAGAACAGAAAGACTGAGTAAAACTGAGAAAATATGAGAAAAACTGAGAAAAAATGAGAAAAAATGAAAAAAGCTGTTCAAAAAAGAGAAGAAATGAGAAGAACTGAGAATAAATGAAGATAAACTGAGAAAAAATGTGAAAAACTGTTAAAAAATGAGAAAAAATAAGAAAAACTGAGTAAAACTGAGAAAATATGAGAAAAACTGAGAAAAAATGAGAAAAAATGAGAAAAACTGAGAAAAAATGTGATAAAATGAGACAAAATGAGAAAAACAGAAAAAACGAGGAAAAACTGAGAAAAACGAGAAAAAATTAGAAAAGCTGTTAAAAAATGAGAAAAAATGACAAAAATTGAGAAAAAATGAGATAAGCTGAGAAAAAATGTGAAAATCAAATGAGAAAAAATGAGAAAAGCTGAGAAAAAAATGAGAAAATTTCAGAATTGAGTAAAAATGACAAAAAATGAGAAAAACTGAGCAAAACAGAGAAAATGAGAAAAACAGAAAACTCAGCAAAAATGAGAAAAACTGATCAATGGGAAAAAATGAGAAAAACTGAGAAAAAATGAGGAAAAACTGAGAAAAAAGGAGAAAATCTGAGTATTGAGAAAAAATGAGAAAAACTGACAAACTGAGAAAAAATATGAAAAAATAAGGAGAAAATGAAAAAAACTGAGGAAAACTGCGAAAATATGAGAAAAACTCCGAAAAAATGAGAAAAAATGCGAAAAACTGTTTAAAAATGAGAAAAAATGAGAAAAACTGTTAAAAAATGAGAAAAAATAAGAAAAACTGAGAAAAATGAGGAAAACTGAGAAAAAATGTGATAAAATGAGACAAAATGAGAAAAACTGAGAAAAAACGAGGAAAAACTGCGAAGAAACGAGAAAAAATGAGAAAAGCTGTTAAAAAATGAGAAAAAATGAGAAAAACTGAGAAAAAATGAGAAATACTGAGAAAAAATGTGAAAAAATGAGACAAAATGAGAAAAACTGAGAAAAAACGAGAAAATCTCAGAATTGAGTAAAAATGAGAAAAAATGAGAAAAAATGAGAAAAAATGTGAAAAAATGAGACAAAATGAGAAAAATTGAGAAAAACTGAGAAAACTGAGAAAAAATATGAAAAAATAAGGAGAAAATGAAAAAAACTGAGGAAAACTGCGAAAATATGAGAAAAACTCCGAAAAAATGAGAAAAAATGAGAAAAACTGTTTAAAAATGAGATAAAATGAGAAAAACTGAGAAAATATTTGAAAAAATGAGACAAAATGAGAAAAACTGAGAAAAAATAAGAAGAAATAAGGAGAAAAACTGAGTAAAACTGAGAAAATATGAGAAAAACTGAGAAAAAATGAGAAAAGCTGTTAAAAAATGAGAAACAATGAGAAAAACTGAGAAAAGATGAGGAAAACTGAGAAAAAATGTGAAAAAATGAGACAAAATGAGAAAAACAAAGAAAAAATGAGAAAAACTGACAAACTGAGAAATAATATGAAAAAATAAGGAGAAAATGAACAAAACTGAGTAAAACTGCGAAAATATGAGAAAAACTCAATAAATGAGAAAAAATGAGAAAAACTGTTTAAAAATGAGATAAAATGAGAAAAACTGAGAAAAAATTTGAAAAAATGAGACAAAATGAGAAAAACTGAGAAAAAATAAGAAAAAATAAGGAGAAAAACTGAGTAAAACTGAGAAAATATGAGAAAAACTGAGAAAAAATGAGAAAAAATGAGAAAAGCTGTTAAAAAATGAGAAACAATGAGAAAAACTGAGAAAAGATGACGAAAACTGAAAAAATGTGAAAAAATGAGACAAAATGAAAAAAACTAAGAAGAAATAAGAAAAAATGAGAAAATGAGAAAAACTGAGTAAAACTGAGAAAATATGAGAAAAACTGTAAAAATGAGAAAAAATGAGAAAAACTGTTAAAAAATGAGACAAAATGAGAAAAATTTAGAAAAACTGAGAACAAATGAGCAAAACAGAACAAATGACAAGAACAGAAAGACTGAGTAAAACTGAGAAAATATGAGAAAAACTGAGAAAAAATGAGAAAAAATGAAAAAAGCTGTTCAAAAAAGAGAAGAAATGAGAAGAACTGAGAATAAATGAAGATAAACTGAGAAAAAATGTGAAAAACTGTTAAAAAATGAGAAAAAATAAGAAAAACTGAGAAAAAATGAGGAAAACTGAGAAAAAATGTGATAAAATGAGACAAAATGAGAAAAACTGAGAAAAAACGAGGAAAAACTGCGAAAAAACGAGAAAAAATGAGAAAAGCTGTTAAAAAATGAGAAAAAATGAGAAAAACTGAGAAAAAATGAGAAATACTGAGAAAAAATGTGAAAAAATGAGACAAAATGAGAAAAACTGAGAAAAAACGAGAAAATCTCAGACTTGAGTAAAAATGAGAAAAAATGAGAAAAAATGAGAAAAAATGTGAAAAAATGAGACAAAATGAGAAAAATTGAGAAAAACTGAGAAAACTGAGAAAAATGAGAAAATCTGCAAACAAATGAGCAAAACAGAAAAAATGACAAGAACAGAAAAACAGAGAATTACTGAGACAAAATGAGAAAAACTGAGAAAAACAAATGAGAAAAAATGAGAAAACTCAGCAAAAATGAGAAAAACTGATAAATGGGAAAAAATGAGAAAAACTGAGAAAAGCTGTTAAAAAATGAGAAAAAATGAGAAAAACTGAGAAAAAACGAGGAAAAACTGAGAAAAACGAGAAAAAATTAGAAAAGCTGTTAAAAAATGAGAAAAAATGACAAAAATTGAGATAAAATGAGATAAGCTGAGAAAAAATGTGAAAATCAAACGAGAAAAAATGAGAAAAGCTGAGAAAAAATGAGAAAATTTCAGAATTGAGTAAAAATGACAAAAAATGAGAAAAACTGAACAAAACAGAGAAAAAATGAGAAAAACAGAAAACAGCAAAAATGAGAAAAACTGATCAATGGGAAAAAATGAGAAAAACTGAGAAAAAATGAGGAAAAACTGAGAAAAAAGGAGAAAATCTGAGTATTGAGAAAAAATGAGAAAAACTGACAAACTGAGAAAAAATATGATAAAATAAGGAGAAAATGAAAAAAACTGAGGAAAACTGCGAAAATATGAGAACAACTCAGAAAAAATGAGAAAAAATGAGAAAAACTGTTTAAAAATGAGAAAAAATAAGAAAAACTGAGAAAAAATGAGGAAAACTGAGAAAAAATGTGATAAAATGAGACAAAATGAGAAAAACTGAGAAAAAACGAGGAAAAACTGCGAAGAAACGAGAAAAAATGAGAAAAGCTGTTAAAAAATGAGAAAAAATGAGAAAAACTGAGACAAAATGAGAAAAACTGAGAAAAAACGAGAAAATCTCAGAATTGAGTAAAAATGAGAAAAAATGAGAAAAAATGAGAAAAAATGTGAAAAAATGAGACAAAATGAGAAAAATTGAGAAAAACTGAGAAAACTGAGAAAAAATATGAAAAAATAAGGAGAAAATGAAAAAAACTGAGGAAAACTGCGAAAATATGAGAAAAACTCCGAAAAAATGAGAAAAAATGAGAAAAACTGTTTAAAAATGAGATAAAATGAGAAAAACTGAGAAAATATTTGAAAAAATGAGACAAAATGAGCAAAACTGAGAAAAAATAAGAAGAAATAAGGAGAAAAACTGAGTAAAACTGAGAAAATATGAGAAAAACTGAGAAAAAATGAGAAAAGCTGTTAAAAAATGAGAAACAATGAGAAAAACTGAGAAAAGATGAGGAAAACTGAGAAAAAATGTGAAAAAATGAGACAAAATGAGAAAAACAAAGAAAAAATGAGAAAAACTGACAAACTGAGAAATAATATGAAAAAATAAGGAGAAAATGAACAAAACTGAGTAAAACTGCGAAAATATGAGAAAAACTCAATAAATGAGAAAAAATGAGAAAAACTGTTTAAAAATGAGATAAAATGAGAAAAACAGAGAAAAAATTTTAAAAAATGAGACAAAATGAGAAAAACTGAGAAAAAATAAGAAAAAATAAGGAGAAAAACTGAGTAAAACTGAGAAAATATGAGAAAAACTGAGAAAAAATGAGAAAAAATGAGAAAAGCTGTTAAAAAATGAGAAGAAATGAGAAGAACTGAGAATAAATGAAGATAAACTGAGAAAAAATGAGAAAAACTTAAAAAATGAGAAAAAATAAGAAAAACTGAGAAAAAATGAGGAAAACTGAGAAAAATTGTGATAAAATGAGACAAAATGAGAAAAACTGAGAAAAAACGAGGAAAAACTGCGAAAAAACGAGAAAAAATGAGAAAAGCTGTTAATAAATGAGAAACAATGAGAAAAACTGAGAAAAGATGAGGAAAACTGAGAAAAAATGTGAAAAAAATGAGACAAAATGAGAAAAACAAAGAAAAAATAAGAAAAACTGACAAACTGAGAAATAATATGAAAAAATAAGGAGAAAATGAACAAAACTGAGTAAAACTGAGAAAATATGAGAAAAACTCAGAATAAATGAGAAAAAATGAGAAAAACTGTTTAAAAATGAGATAAAATGAGAAAAACTGAGAAAAAAGTTGAAAAAATGAGACAAAATGAGAAAAACTGAGAAAAAATAAGAAAAAATAAGGAGAAAAACTGAGTAAAACTGAGAAAATATGAGAAAAACTGAGAAAAAATGAGAAAAAATGAGAAAAGCTGTTAAAAAATGAGAAACAATGAGAAAAACTGAGAAAAGATGACGAAAACTGAAAAAATGTGAAAAAATGAGACAAAATGAAAAAAACTAAGAAGAAATAAGAAAAAATGAGAAAATGAGAAAAACTGAGTAAAACGGTGAAAATATGAGAAAAACTGTAAAAATGAGAAAAAATGAGAAAAACTGTTAAAAAATGAGACAAAATGAGAAAAATTTAGAAAAACTGAGAACAAATGAGCAAAACAGAACAAATGACAAGAACAGAAAGACTGAGTAAAACTGAGAAAATATGAGAAAAACTGAGAAAAAATGAGAAAAAATGAAAAAAGCTGTTCAAAAAAGAGAAGAAATGAGAAGAACTGAGAATAAATGAAGATAAACTGAGAAAAAATGTGAAAAACTGTTAAAAAATGAGAAAAAATAAGAAAAACTGAGAAAAAATGAGGAAAACTGAGAAAAAATGTGATAAAATGAGACAAAATGAGAAAAACTGAGAAAAAACGAGGAAAAACTGCGAAAAAACGAGAAAAAATGAGAAAAGCTGTTAAAAAATGAGAAAAAATGAGAAAAACTGAGAAAAAATGAGAAATACTGAGAAAAAATGTGAAAAAATGAGACAAAATGAGAAAAACTGAGAAAAAACGAGAAAATCTCAGAATTGAGTAAAAATGAGAAAAAATGAGAAAAAATGAGAAAAAATGTGAAAAAATGAGACAAAATGAGAAAAATTGAGAAAAACTGAGAAAACTGAGAAAAATGAGAAAATCTGCAAACAAATGAGCAAAACAGAAAAAATGACAAGAACAGAAAAACAGAGAATTACTGAGACAAAATGAGAAAAACTGAGAAAAACAAATGAGAAAAAATGAGAAAACTCAGCAAAAATGAGAAAAACTGATAAATGGGAAAAAATGAGAAAAACTGAGAAAAGCTGTTAAAAAATGAGAAAAAATGAGAAAAACTGAGAAAAAACGAGGAAAAACTGAGAAAAACGAGAAAAAATTAGAAAAGCTGTTAAAAAATGAGAAAAAATGAAAAAATTGAGATAAAATGAGATAAGCTGAGAAAAAATGTGAAAATCAAACGAGAAAAAATGAGAAAAGCTGAGAAAAAATGAGAAAATTTCAGAATTGAGTAAAAATGACAAAAAATGAGAAAAACTGAGCAAAACAGAGAAAAAATGAGAAAAACAGAAAACAGCAAAAATGAGAAAAACTGATCAATGGGAAAAAATGAGAAAAACTGAGAAAAAATGAGGAAAAACTGAGAAAAAAGGAGAAAATCTGAGTATTGAGAAAAAATGAGAAAAACTGACAAACTGAGAAAAAATATGATAAAATAAGGAGAAAATGAAAAAAACTGAGGAAAACTGCGAAAATATGAGAACAACTCAGAAAAAATGAGAAAAAATGAGAAAAACTGTTTAAAAATGAGAAAAAATGAGAAAAACTGTTAAAAAATGAGAAAAAATAAGAAAAACTGAGAAAAAATGAGGAAAACTGAGAAAAAATGTGATAAAATGAGACAAAATGAGAAAAACTGAGAAAAAACGAGGAAAAACTGCGAAGAAACGAGAAAAAATGAGAAAAGCTGTTAAAAAATGAGAAAAAATGAGAAAAACTGAGAAAAAATGAGAAATACTGAGAAAAAATGTGAAAAAATGAGACAAAATGAGAAAAACTGAGAAAAAACGAGAAAATCTCAGAATTGAGTAAAAATGAGAAAAAATGAGAAAAAATGAGAAAAAATGTGAAAAAATGAGACAAAATGAGAAAAATTGAGAAAAACTGAGAAAACTGAGAAAAATGAGAAAATCTGCAAACAAATGAGCAAAACAGAAAAAATGACAAGAACAGAAAAACAGAGAATTACTGAGACAAAATGAGAAAAACTGAGAAAAACAAATGAGAAAAAATGAGAAAACTCAGCAAAAATGAGAAAAACTGATAAATGGGAAAAAATGAGAAAAACTGAGAAAAGCTGTTAAAAAATGAGAAAAAATGAGAAAAACTGAGAAAAAACGAGGAAAAACTGAGAAAAACGAGAAAAAATTAGAAAAGCTGTTAAAAAATGAGAAAAAATGACAAAAATTGAGATAAAATGAGATAAGCTGAGAAAAAATGTGAAAATCAAACGAGAAAAAATGAGAAAAGCTGAGAAAAAATGAGAAAATTTCAGAATTGAGTAAAAATGACAAAAAATGAGAAAAACTGAGCAAAACAGAGAAAAAAATGAGAAAAACAGAAAACAGCAAAAATGAGAAAAACTGATCAATGGGAAAAAATGAGAAAAACTGAGAAAAAATGAGGAAAAACTGAGAAAAAAGGAGAAAATCTGAGTATTGAGAAAAAATGAGAAAAACTGACAAACTGAGAAAAAATATGATAAAATAAGGAGAAAATGAAAAAAACTGAGGAAAACTGCGAAAATATGAGAACAACTCAGAAAAAATGAGAAAAAATCAGAAAAACTGTTTAAAAATGAGAAAAAATGAGAAAAACTGTTAAAAAATGAGAAAAAATAAGAAAAACTGAGAAAAAATGAGGAAAACTGAGAAAAAATGTGATAAAATGAGACAAAATGAGAAAAACTGAGAAAAAACGAGGAAAAACTGCGAAGAAACGAGAAAAAATGAGAAAAGCTGTTAAAAAATGAGAAAAAATGAGAAAAACTGAGAAAAAATGAGAAATACTGAGAAAAAATGTGAAAAAATGAGACAAAATGAGAAAAACTGAGAAAAAACGAGAAAATCTCAGAATTGAGTAAAAATGAGAAAAAATGAGAAAAAATGAGAAAAAATGTGAAAAAATGAGACAAAATGAGAAAAATTGAGAAAAACTGAGAAAACTGAGAAAAATGAGAAAATCTGCAAACAAATGAGCAAAACAGAAAAAATGACAAGAACAGAAAAACAGAGAATTACTGAGACAAAATGAGAAAAACTGAGAAAAACAAATGAGAAAAAATGAGAAAACTCAGCAAAAATGAGAAAAACTGATAAATGGGAAAAAATGAGAAAAACTGAGAAAAGCTGTTAAAAAATGAGAAAAAATGAGAAAAACTGAGAAAAAATGAGAAATACTGAGAAAAAATGTGAAAAAATGAGACAAATTGAGAAAAACTGAGAAAAAACGAGAAAATCTCAGAATTGAGTAAAAATGAGAAAAAATGAGAAAAAATGAGAAAAAATGTGAAAAAATGAGACAAAATGAGAAAAATTGAGAAAAACTGTTTAAAAATGAGCTAAAATGAGAAAAACTGAGAAAAAATTTGAAAAAATGAGACAAAATGAGAAAAACTGAGAAAAAATAAGAAAAAATAAGGAGAAAAACTGAGTAAAACTGAGAAAATATGAGAAAAACTGAGAAAAAATGAGAAAAAATGAGAAAAACTGAGAAAAAATGTGATAAAATGAGACAAAATGAGAAAAACTGAGAAAAAACGAGGAAAAACTGAGAAAAACGAGAAAAAATTAGAAAAGCTGTTAAAAAATGAGAAAAATGAGAAAAAATGTGAAAAAATGAGACAAAATGAAAAAAACTAAGAAGAAATAAGAAAAAATGAGAAAATGAGAAAAACTGAGTAAAACAGAAAATATGAGAAAAACTGTAAAAATGAGAAAAACTGAGAAAAACTGTTAAAAAATGAGACAAAATGAGAAAAATTTAGAAAAACTGAGAACAAATGAGCAAAACAGAACAAATGACAAGAACAGAAAGACTGAGTAAAACTGAGAAAATATGAGAAAAACTGAGAAAAAATGAGAAAAAATGAGAAAAGCTGTTAAAAAAAGAGAAGAAATGAGAAGAACTGAGAATAAATGAAGATAAACTGAGAAAAAATGAGAAAAACTGTTAAAAAATGAGAAAAAATAAGAAAAACTGAGAAAAAATGAGGAAAACTGAGAAAAAATGTGATAAAATGAGACAAAATGAGAAAAACTGAGAAAAAACGAGGAAAAACTGTGAAAAAACGAGAAAAAATGAGAAAAGCTGTTAAAAAATGAGAAAAAATGAGAAAAACTGAGAAAAAATGAGAAATACTGAGAAAAAATGTGAAAAAATGAGACAAAATGAGAAAAACTGAGAAAAAACGAGAAAATCTCAAAATTGAGTAAAAATGAAAAAATGAGAAAAAAGGAGAAAAAATGTGAAAAAATGAGACAAAATGAGAAAAATTGAGAAAAACTGAGAAAACTGAGAAAAATGAGAAAATCTGCAAACAAATGAGCAAAACAGAAAAAATGACAAGAACAGAAAAACAGAGAATTACTGAGACAAAATGAGAAAAACTGAGAAAAACAAATGAGAAAAAATGAGAAAACTCAGCAAAAATGAGAAAAACTGATAAATGGGAAAAATGAGAAAAACTGAGAAAAGCTGTTAAAAAATGAGAAAAAATGAGAAAAACTGAGAAAAAATGAGAAATACTGAGAAAAAATGTGAAAAAGTGAGAAAAGCTGTTAAAAAATGAGAAAAAATGAGAAAAACTGAGAAAAAATGAGAAATACTGAGAAAAAATGTGAAAAAATGAGACAAAATGAGAAAAACTGAGAAAATATGAGAAAAACTGAGAAAAAATGAGAAAAAATGAGAAAAGCTGTTAAAAAATGAGAAAAAATGAGAAAAACTGAGAAAAAATGAGAAATACTGAGAAAAAATGTGAAAAAATGAGAAAAACTGTTTAAAAATGAGCTAAAATGAGAAAAACTGAGAAAAAATTTGAAAAAATTAGACAAAATGAGAAAAACTGAGAAAAAATAAGAAAAAATAAGGAGAAAAACTGAGTAAAACTGAGAAAATATGAGAAAAACTGAGAAAAAATGAGAAAAAATGAGAAAAACTGAGAAAAAATGTGATAAAATGAGACAAAATGAGAAAAACAGAAAAAACGAGGAAAAACTGAGAAAAACGAGAAAAAATTAGAAAAGCTGTTAAAAAATGAGAAAAAATGACAAAAATTGAGAAAAAATGAGATAAGCTGAGAAAAAATGTGAAAATCAAATGAGAAAAAATGAGAAAAGCTGAGAAAAAATGAGAAAATTTCAGAATTGAGTAAAAATGACAAAAAATGAGAAAAACTGAGCAAAACAGAGAAAATGAGAAAAACAGAAAACTCAGCAAAAATGAGAAAAACTGATCAATGGGAAAAAATGAGAAAAACTGAGAAAAAATGAGGAAAAACTGAGAAAAAAGGAGAAAATCTGAGTATTGAGAAAAAATGAGAAAAACTGACAAACTGAGAAAAAATATGAAAAAATAAGGAGAAAATGAAAAAAACTGAGGAAAACTGCGAAAATATGAGAAAAACTCAGAAAAAATGAGAAAAAATGAGAAAAACTGTTTAAAAATGAGATAAAATGAGAAAAACTGAGAAAATATTTGAAAAAATGAGACAAAATGAGAAAAACTGAGAAAAAATAAGAAGAAATAAGGAGAAAAACTGAGTAAAACTGAGAAAATATGAGAAAAACTGAGAAAAAATGAGAAAAGCTGTTAAAAAATGAGAAACAATGAGAAAAACTGAGAAAAGATGAGGAAAACTGAGAAAAAATGTGAAAAAATGAGACAAAATGAGAAAAACAAAGAAAAAATAAGAAAAACTGACAAACTGAGAAATAACATGAAAAAATAAGGAGAAAATGAACAAAACTGAGTAAAACTGCGAAAATATGAGAAAAACTCAGAATAAATGAGAAAAAATGAGAAAAACTGTTTAAAAATTAGATAAAATGAGAAAAACCGAGAAAAAATTTGAAGAAATGAGACAAAATGAGAAAAACTGAGAAAAAATAAGAAAAAATAAGGAGAAAAACTGAGTAAAACTGAGAAAATATGAGAAAAACTGAGAAAAAATGAGAAAAAATGAGAAAAACTGAGAAAAAATGTGATAAAATGAGACAAAATGAGAAAAACAGAAAAAACGAGGAAAAACTGAGAAAAACGAGAAAAAATTAGAAAAGCTGTTAAAAAATGAGAAAAAATGACAAAAATTGAGAAAAAATGAGATAAGCTGAGAAAAAATGTGAAAATCAAATGAGAAAAAATGAGAAAAGCTGAGAAAAAATGAGAAAATTTCAGAATTGAGTAAAAATGACAAAAAATGAGAAAAACTGAGCAAAACAGAGAAAATGAGAAAAACAGAAAACTCAGCAAAAATGAGAAAAACTGATCAATGGGAAAAAATGAGAAAAACTGAGAAAAAATGAGGAAAAACTGAGAAAAAAGGAGAAAATCTGAGTATTGAGAAAAAATGAGAAAAACTGACAAACTGAGAAAAAATATGAAAAAATAAGGAGAAAATGAAAAAAACTGAGGAAAACTGCGAAAATATGAGAAAAACTCAGAATAAATGAGAAAAAATGAGAAAAACTGTTTAAAAATGAGATAAAATGAGAAAAACTGAGAAAATATTTGAAAAAATGAGACAAAATGAGAAAAACTGAGAAAAAATAAGAAAAACTGACAAACTGAGAAATAATATGAAAAAATAAGGAGAAAATGAACAAAACTGAGTAAAACTGCGAAAATATGAGAAAAACTCAGAATAAATGAGAAAAAATGAGAAAAACTGTTTAAAAATGAGATAAAATGAGAAAAACCGAGAAAAAATTTGAAAAAATGAGACAAAATGAGAAAAACTGAGAAAAAATAAGAAAAAATAAGGAGAAAAACTGAGTAAAACTGAGAAAATATGAGAAAAACTGAGAAAAAATGAGAAAAACTGAGAAAAGCTGTTAAAAAATGAGACAAAATGAGAAAAATTTAGAAAAACTGAGAACAAATGAGCAAAACAGAACAAATGACAAGAACAGAAAGACTGAGTAAAACTGAGAAAATATGAGAAAAACTGAGAAAAAATGAGAAAAAATGAGAAAAGCTGTTAAAAAATGAGAAGAAATGAGAAGAACTGAGAATAAATGAAGATAAACTGAGAAAAAATGTGAAAAACTGTTAAAAAATGAGAAAAAATAAGAAAAACTGAGAAAAGCTGTTAAAAAATGAGAAAAAATGAGAAAAACTGAGAAAAAATGAGAAATACTGAGAAAAAATGTGAAAAAATGAGACAAAATGAGGAAAACTGAGAAAAAACGAGAAAATCTCAGAATTGAGTAAAAATGAGAAAAAATGAGAAAAAATGAGAAAAAATGTGAAAAAATGAGACAAAATGAGAAAAATTGAGAAAACTGTTTAAAAATGAGCTAAAATGAGAAAAACTGAGAAAAAATTTGAAAAAATGAGACAAAATGAGAAAAACTGAGAACAAATAAGAAAAAATAAGGAGAAAAACTGAGTAAAACTGAGAAAAAATGAGAAAAACTGAGAAAAAATGAGAAAAACTGAGAAAAAATGTGATAAAATGAGACAAAATGAGAAAAACTGAGAAAATATTTGAACAAATGAGACAAAATGAGAATAACTGAGAAACAATAAGAAGAAATAAGGAGAAAAACTGAGTAAAACTGAGAAAATATGAGAAAAACTGAGAAAAAATGAGAAAAGCTGTTAAAAAATGAGAAACAATGAGAAAAACTGAGAAAAGATGAGGAAAACTGAGAAAAAATGTGAAAAAATGAGACAAAATGAGAAAAACAAAGAAAAAATAAGAAAAACTGACAAACTGAGAAATAATATGAAAAAATAAGGAGAAAATGAACAAAACTGAGTAAAACTGCGAAAATATGAGAAAAACTCAGAATAAATGAGAAAAAATGAGAAAAACTGTTTAAAAATGAGATAAAATGAGAAAAACTGAGAAAAAATTTGAAAAAATGAGACAAAATGAGCAAAACTGAGAAAAAATAAGAAAAAATAAGGAGAAAAACTGAGTAAAACTGAGAAAATATGAGAAAAACTGAGAAAAATGAGAAAAAATGAGAAAAGCTGTTAAAAAATGAGAAACAATGAGAAAAACTGAGAAAAGATGACGAAAACTGAAAAAATGTGAAAAAATGAGACAAAATGAAAAAAACTAAGAAGAAATAAGAAAAAATGAGAAAATGAGAAAAACTGAGTAAAACTGAGAAAATATGAGAAAAACTGTAAAAATGAGAAAAAATGAGAAAAACTGTTAAAAAATGAGACAAAATGAGAAAAATTTAGAAAAACTGAGAACAAATGAGCAAAACAGAACAAATGACAAGAACAGAAAGACTGAGCAAAACTGAGAAAATATGAGAAAAACTGAGAAAAAATGAGAAAAAATGAGAAAAGCTGTTAAAAAATGAGAAGAAATGAGAAGAACTGAGAATAAATGAAGATAAACTGAGAAAAAATGTGATAAAATGAGACAAAATGAGAAAAACTGAGAAAAAACGAGGAAAAACTGCGAAAAAACGAGAAAAAATGAGAAAAGCTGTTAAAAAATGAGAAAAAATGAGAAAAACTGAGAAAAAATGAGAAATACTAAGAAAAAATGTGAAAAAATGAGACAAAATGAGAAAAACAAAGAAAAAATAAGAAAAACTGACAAACTGAGAAATAATATGAAAAAATAAGGAGAAAATGAACAAAACTGTAAAACTGCGAAAATATGAGAAAAACTCAGAATAAATGAGAAAAAATGAGAAAAACTGTTTAAAAATGAGCTAAAATGAGAAAAACTGAGAAAAAATTTGAAAAAATGAGACAAAATGAGAAAAACTGAGAAAAAATAAGAAAAAATAAGGAGAAAAACTGAATAAAACTGAGAAAATATGAGAACAACTGAGAAAAAATGAGAAAAAATGAGAAAAACTGAGAAAAAATGTGATAAAATGAGACAAAATGAGAAAAACTGAGAAAAAACGAGGAAAAACTGAGAAAAACGAGAAAAAATTAGAAAAGCTGTTAAAAAATGAGAAAAAATGACAAAAATTGAGAAAAAATGAGATAAGCTGAGAAAAAATGTGAAAATCAAATGAGAAAAAATGAGAAAAGCTGAGAAAAAATGAGAAAATTTCAGAATTGAGTAAAAATGACAAAAAATGAGAAAAACTGAGCAAAACAGAGAAAAAATGAGAAAAACAGAAAACTCAGCAAAATAGAGAAAAACTGATCAATGGGAAAAAATGAGAAAAACTGAGAAAAAATGAGGAAAAACTGAGAAAAAAGGAGAAAATCTGAGTATTGAGAAAAAATGAGAAAAACTGACAAACTGAGAAAAAATATGAAAAAATAAGGAGAAAATGAAAAAAACTGAGGAAAACTGCGAAAATATGAGAAAAACTCCGAAAAAATGAGAAAAAATGAGAAAAACTGTTTAAAAATGAGAAAAAATGAGAAAAACTGTTAAAAAATGAGAAAAAATAAGAAAAACTGAGAAAAAATGAGGAAAACTGAGAAAAAATGTGATAAAATGAGACAAAATGAGAAAAACTGAGAAAAAACGAGGAAAAACTGCGAAGAAACGAGAAAAAATGAGAAAAGCTGTTAAAAAATGAGAAAAAATGAGAAAAACTGAGAAAAAATGAGAAATACTGAGAAAAAATGTGAAAAAATGAGACAAAATGAGAAAAACTGAGAAAAAACGAGAAAATCTCAGAATTGAGTAAAAATGAGAAAAAATGAGAAAAAATGAGAAAAAATGTGAAAAAATGAGACAAAATGAGAAAAATTGAGAAAAACTGAGAAAACTGAGAACAAATATGAAAAAATAAGGAGAAAATGAAAAAAACTGAGGAAAACTGCGAAAATATGAGAAAAACTCAGAAAAAATGAGAAAAAATGAGAAAAACTGTTTAAAAATGAGATAAAATGGGAAAAACTGAGAAAATATTTGAAAAAATGAGACAAAATGAGAAACACTGAGAAAAAATAAGAAGAAATAAGGAGAAAAACTGAGTAAAACTGAGAAAATATGAGAAAAACTGAGAAAAAATGAGAAAAGCTGTTAAAAAATGAGAAACAATGAGAAAAACTGAGAAAAGATGAGGAAAACTGAGAAAAAATGTGAAAAAATGAGACAAAATGAGAAAAACAAAGAAAAAATAAGAAAAACTGACAAACTGAGAAATAACATGAAAAAATAAGAAGAAAATGAACAAAACTGAGTAAAACTGCGAAAATATGAGAAAAACTCAGAATAAATGAGAAAAAATGAGAAAAACTGTTTAAAAATGAGATAAAATGAGAAAAACCGAGAAAAAAATTTGAAAAAATGAGACAAAATGAGAAAAACTGAGAAAAAATAAGAAAAAATAAGGAGAAAAACTGAGTAAAACTGAGAAAATATGAGAAAAACTGAGAAAAAATGAGAAAAACTGAGAAAAGCTGTTAAAAAATGAGAAACAATGAGAAAAACTGAGAAAAGATGACGAAAACTGAGAAAAAATGTGAAAAAATGAGACAAAATGAAAAAAACTAAGAAGAAATAAGAAAAAATGAGAAAATGAGAAAAACTGAGTAAAACTGAGAAAATATGAGAAAAACTGTAAAAATGAGAAAAAATGAGAAAAACTGTGAAAAAATGAGACAAAATGAGAAAAATTTAGAAAAACTGAGAACAAATGAGCAAAACAGAACAAATGACAAGAACAGAAAGACTGAGTAAAACTGAGAAAATATGAGAAAAACTGAGAAAAAATGAGAAAAGCTGTTAAAAAATGAGAAGAAATGAGAAGAACTGAGAATAAATGAAGATAAACTGAGAAAAAATGTGAAAAACTGTTAAAAAATGAGAAAAAATAAGAAAAACTGAGAAAAGCTGTTAAAAAATGAGAAAAAATGAGAAAAACTGAGAAAAAATGAGAAATACTGAGAAAAAATGTGAAAAAATGAGACAAAATGAGGAAAACTGAGAAAAAACGAGAAAATCTCAGAATTGAGTAAAAATGAGAAAAAAACGAGAAATAATGAGAAAAAATGTGAAAAAATGAGACAAAATGAGAAAAATTGAGAAAACTGTTTAAAAATGAGCTAAAATGAGAGAAACTGAGAAAAAATTTGAAAAAATGAGACAAAATGAGAAAAACTGAGAACAAATAAGAAAAAATAAGGAGAAAAACTGAGTAAAACTGAGAAAATATGAGAAAAACTGAGAAAAAAATGAGAAAAAATGAGAAAAACTGAGAAAAAATGTGATAAAATGAGACAAAATGAGAAAAACTGAGAAAATATTTGAACAAATGAGACAAAATGAGAAAAACTGAGAAACAATAAGAAGAAATAAGGAGAAAAACTGAGTAAAACTGAGAAAATATGAGAAAAACTGAGAAAAAATGAGAAAAGCTGTTAAAAAATGAGAAACAATGAGAAAAACTGAGAAAAGATGAGGAAAACTGAGAAAAAATGTGAAAAAATGAGACAAAATGAGAAAAACAAAGAAAAAATGAGAAAAACTGACAAACTGAGAAATAATATGAAAAAATAAGGAGAAAATGAACAAAACTGAGTAAAACTGCGAAAATATGAGAAAAACTCAGAATAAATGAGAAAAAATGAGAAAAACTGTTTAAAAATGAGATAAAATGAGAAAAACTGAGAAAAAAATTGAAAAAATGAGACAAAATGAGAAAAACTGAGAAAAAATAAGAAAAAATAAGGAGAAAAACTGAGTAAAACTGAGAAAATATGAGAAAAACTGAGAAAAAATGAGAAAAATGAGAAAAGCTGTTAAAAAATGAGAAACAATGAGAAAAACTGAGAAAAGATGACGAAAACTGAAAAAATGTGAAAAAATGAGACAAAATGAAAAAAACTAAGAAGAAATAAGAAAAAATGAGAAAATGAGAAAAACTGAGTAAAACTGAGAAAATATGAGAAAAACTGTAAAAATGAGAAAAAAATGAGAAAAACTGTTAAAAAATGAGACAAAATGAGAAAAATTTAGAAAAACTGAGAACAAATGAGCAAAACAGAACAAATGACAAGAACAGAAAGACTGAGTAAAACTGAGAAAATATGAGAAAAACTGAGAAAAAATGAGAAAAAATGAGAAAAGCTGTTCAAAAAAGAGAAGAAATGAGAAGAACTGAGAATAAATGAAGATAAACTGAGAAAAAATGTGAAAAACTGTTAAAAAATGAGAAAAAATAAGAAAAACTGAGAAAAAATGAGGAAAACTGAGAAAAAATGTGATAAAATGAGACAAAATGAGAAAAACTGAGAAAAAACGAGGAAAAACTGCGAAAAACGAGAAAAATGAGAAAAGCTGTTAAAAATGAGAAAAAATGAGAAAAACTGAGAAAAAATGAGAAATACTGAGAAAAAATGTGAAAAAATGAGACAAAATGAGAAAAACTGAGAAAAAACGAGAAAATCTCAGAATTGAGTAAAAATGAGAAAAAATGAGAAAAAAATTAGAAAAGCTGTTAAAAAATGAGAAAAAATGAGAAAAAATGTGAAAAAATGAGACAAAATGAGATAAATTGAGAAAAACTGAGAAAACTGAGAAAAATGAGAAAATCTGCAAACAAATGAGCAAAACAGAAAAAATGACAAGAACAGAAAAACAGAGAATTACTGAGACAAAATGAGAAAAACTGAGAAAAACAAATGAGAAAAAATGAGAAAAACTCAGCAAAAATGAGAAAAACTGATAAATGGGAAAAAATGAGAAAAACTGAGAAAAGCTGTTAAAAAATGAGAAAAATGAGAAAAACTGAGAAAAAACGAGGAAAAACTGAGAAAAACGAGAAAAAATTAGAAAAGCTGTTAAAAAATGAGAAAAAATGACAAAAATTGAGATAAAATGAGATAAGCTGAGAAAAAATGTGAAAATCAAACGAGAAAAAATGAGAAAAGCTGAGAAAAAATGAGAAAATTTCAGAATTGAGTAAAAAATGACAAAAAATGAGAAAAACTGAACAAAACAGAGAAAAAATGAGAAAAACAGAAAACAGCAAAAATGAGAAAAACTGATCAATGGGAAAAAATGAGAAAAACTGAGAAAAAATGAGGAAAAACTGAGAAAAAAGGAGAAAATCTGAGTATTGAGAAAAAATGAGAAAAACTGACAAACTGAGAAAAAATATGATAAAATAAGGAGAAAATGAAAAAACTGAGGAAAACTGCGAAAATATGAGAACAACTCAGAAAAAATGAGAAAAAAATGAGAAAAACTGTTTAAAAATGAGAAAAAATAAGAAAAACTGAGAAAAAATGAGGAAAACTGAGAAAAAATGTGAATAAAATGAGACAAAATGAGAAAAACTGAGAAAAACGAGGAAAAACTGCGAAGAAACGAGAAAAAATGAGAAAAGCTGTTAAAAATGAGAAAAAATGAGAAAAACTGAGACAAAATGAGAAAAACTGAGAAAAAACGAGAAAATCTCAGAATTGAGTAAAAATGAGAAAAAATGAGAAAAAATGAGAAAAAATGTGAAAAAATGAGACAAAATGAGAAAATTGAGAAAACTGAGAAAACTGAGAAAAATATGAAAAATAAGGAGAAAATGAAAAAAACTGAGGAAAACTGCGAAAATATGAGAAAAACTCCGAAAAAATGAGAAAAATGAGAAAAACTGTTTAAAAATGAGATAAAATGAGAAAAACTGAGAAAATATTTGAAAAAATGAGACAAAATGAGCAAAACTGAGAAAAAATAAGAAGAAATTAAGGAGAAAAAACTGTGTAAAACTGAGAAATATGTGAGAAAACTGAGAAAAAATGAGAAAAGCTGTTAAAAAATGAGAAACAATGAGAAAAACTGAGAAAAGGATGAGGAAAACTGAGAAAAATGTGAAAAATGAGACAAAATGAGAAAAACAAAGAAAAAATGAGAAAAACTGACAAACTTGAGAAATAATATGAAAAAATAAGGAGAAAATGAACAAAACTGAGTAAAACTGCGAAAATATGAGAAAAACTCAATAAATGAGAAAAATGAGAAAAACTGTTTAAAAATGAGATAAAATGAGAAAAACAGAGAAAAATTTTAAAAAATGAGACAAAATGAGAAGAAACTGAGAAAAATAAGAAAAATAAGGAGAAAAACTGAGTAAAACTGAGAAAATATGAGAAAAACTGAGAAAAAATGAAAAAATGAGAAAAGCTGTTAAAAAATGAGAAACAATGAGAAAAACTGAGAAAGATGACGAAAACTGAAAAAATGTGAAAAAATGAGACAAAATGAAAAAAACTAAGAAGAAATAAGAAAAAATGAGAAAATGAGAAAAACAGAGTAAAACTGAGAAAATATGAGAAAAACTGTAAAAATGAGAAAAAATGAGAAAAACTGTTAAAAAATGAGACAAAATGAGAAAAATTTAGAAAAACTGAGAACAAATGAGCAAAACAGAACAAATGACAAGAACAGAAAGACTGAGTAAAACTGAGAAAATATGAGAAAAACTGAGAAAAAATGAGAAAAAATGAAAAAAGCTGTTCAAAAAAGAGAAGAAATGAGAAGAACTGAGAATAAATGAAGATAAACTGAGAAAAAAATGTGAAAACTGTTAAAAAATGAGAAAAAATAAGAAAAACTGAGAAAAATGAGGAAAACTGAGAAAAAATGTGATAAAATGAGACAAAATGAGAAAACTGAGAAAAAACGAGGAAAAACTGCGAAGAAACGAGAAAAAATGAGAAAAGCTGTTAAAAAATGAGAAAAAATGAGAAAAACTGAGAAAAAATGAGAAATACTGAGAAAAAATGTGAAAAAATGAGACAAAATGAGAAAAACTGAGAAAAAACGAGAAATCTCAGAATTGAGTAAAAATGAGAAAAAATGAGAAAAAATGAGAAAAAATGTGAAAAAATGAGACAAAATGAGAAAAATTGAGAAAACTGAGAAAACTGAGAAAAATGAGAAAATCTGCAAACAAATGAGCAAAACAGAAAAAATGACAAGAACAGAAAAACAGAGAATTACTGAGACAAAATGAGAAAAACTGAGAAAAACAAATGAGAAAAAATGAGAAAACTCAGCAAAAATGAGAAAAACTGATAAATGGGAAAAAATGAGAAAAACTGAGAAAAGCTGTTAAAAAATGAGAAAAAATGAGAAAAAATGAGAAAAAATGAGAAAAAATGAGAAAAAATGTGAAAAAATGAGACAAAATGAGAAAAATTGAGAAAAAATGAGAAAAAAAGTGAAAAAAATGAGAAAAAATGAGAAAATTGAGAAAACTGTTTAAAAAATGAGCTAAAATGAGAAAAACTGAGAAAAAATTTGAAAAAATGAGACAAAATGAGAAAAACTGAGAAAAAATAAGAAAAATAAGGAGAAAAACTGAGTAAAACTGAGAAAATATGAGAAAAACTGAGAAAAAATGAGAAAAATGAGGAAAAACTGAGAAAAAATGTGATAAAATGAGACAAAAAGAGAAAAACTGAGAAAAACGAGGAAAAACAGAAAAACGAGAAAAAATTAGAAAAGCTGTTAAAAAATGAAAAAATGACAAAAATTGAGAAAAAATGAGATAAGCTGAGAAAAAATGTGAAAATCAAATGAGAAAAAAAGAGAAAAGCTGAGAAAAAATGAGAAAATTTCAGAATTGAGTAAAAATGACAAAAATTAGAAAAACTGAGCAAAACAGAGAAAAAATGAGAAAAACAGAAAACTCAGCAAAAATGAGAAAAACTGATCAATGGGAAAAAATGAGAAAAACTGAGAAAAATGAGGAAAAACTGAGAAAAAAGGAGAAAATCTGAGTATTGAGAAAAAATGAGAAAAACTGACAAACTGAGAAAAAATATGAAAAAATAAGGAGAAAATGAACAAAACTGAGGAAAACTGCGAAAATATGAGAAAAACAGAAAAAATGAGAAAAAAATGAGAAAAACTGTTTAAAAATGAGATAAAATGAGAAAAACTGAGAAAATATTTGAAAAAATGAGACAAAATGAGAAAAACTGAGAAAAAATAAGAAGAAATAAGGAGAAAAACTGAGTAAAACTGAGAAAATATGAGAAAAACTGAGAAAAAATGAGAAAAGCTGTTAAAAAATGAGAAACAATGAGAAAAACTGAGAAAAGATGAGGAAAACTGAGAAAAAATGTGAAAAAATGAGAAAAACAAAGAAAAAATAAGAAAAAATAAGAAAAACTGACAAACTGAGAAATAATATGAAAAAATAAGGAGAAAATGAACAAAACTGAGTAAAACTGCGAAAATATGAGAAAAACTCAGAATAAATGAGAAAAAATGAGAAAAACTGTTTAAAAATGAGATAAAATGAGAAAAATTGAGAAAAAATTTGAAAAAATGAGACAAAATGAGAAAAACTGAGAAAAAATAAGAAAAAATAAGGAGAAAAACTGAGTAAAACTGAGAAAATATGAGAAAAACTGTGAAAAAATGAGAAAAAATGAGAAAAGCTGTTAAAAAATGAGAAACAATGAGAAAAACTGAGAAAAGATGACGAAAACTGAGAAAAAATGTGAAAAAATGAGACAAAATGAAAAAAACTAAGAAGAAATAAGAAAAAATGAGAAAATGAGAAAAACTGAGTAAAACTGAGAAAATATGAGAAAAACTGTAAAAATGAGAAAAAATGAGAAAAACTGTTAAAAAATGAGACAAAATGAGAAAAATTTAGAAAAACTGAGAACAAATGAGCAAAACAGAACAAATAACAAGAACAGAAAGACTGAGTAAAACTGAGAAAATATGAGAAAAACTGAGAAAAAATGAGAAAAAATGAGAAAAGCTGTTAAAAAATGAGAAGAAATGAGAAGAACTGAGAATAAATGAAGATAAACTGAGAAAAAATGTGAAAAACTGTTAAAAAATGAGAAAAAATAAGAAAAACTGAGAAAAAATGAGGAAAACTGAGAAAAAATGTGATAAAATGAGACAAAATGAGAAAAACTGAGAAAAAACGAGGAAAAACTGCGAAAACTGAGAAAAAACGAGGAAAAACTGCGAAAAAACGAGAAAAAATGAGAAAAGCTGTTAAAAAATGAGAAAAACTGAGAAAAAATGAGAAATACTGAGAAAAAATGTGAAAAAATGAGACAAAATGAGAAAAACTGAGAAAAAACGAGAAAATCTCAGAATTGAGTAAAAATGAGAAAAAATGAGACAAAATGAGAAAAATTGAGAAAAACTGAGAAAACTGAGAAAAATGAGAAAATCTGCAAACAAATGAGCAAAACAGAAAAAATGACAAGAACAGAAAAACAGAGAATTACTGAGACAAAATGAGAAAAACTGAGAAAAACAAATGAGAAAAAATGAGAAAACTCAGCAAAAATGAGAAAAACTGATAAATGGGAAAAAATGAGAAAAACTGAGAAAAGCTGTTAAAAAATGAGAAAAAATGAGAAAAACTGAGAAAAAATGAGAAATACTGAGAAAAAATGTGAAAAAATGAGACAAAATGAGAAAAACTGAGAAAAAACGAGAAAATCTCAGAATTGAGTAAAAATGAGAAAAAATGAGAAAAAATGAGAAAAAATGTGAAAAAATGAGACAAAATGAGAAAAATTGAGAAAAACTGAGAAAAGATGACGAAAACTGAGAAAAAATGTGAAAAAATGAGACAAAATGAAAAAAAACTAAGAAGAAATAAGAAAAAATGAGAAAATGAGAAAAACTGAGAAAAACTGTTAAAAAATGAGACAAAATGAGAAAAATTTAGAAAAACTGAGAACAAATGAGCAAAACAGAACAAATGACAAGAACAGAAAGACTGAGTAAAACTGAGAAAATATGAGAAAAACTGAGAAAAAATGAGAAAAAATGAGAAAAGCTGTTAAAAAAAGAGAAGAAATGAGAAGAACTGAGAATAAATGAAGATAAACTGAGAAAAAATGAGAAAAACTGTTAAAAAATGAGAAAAAATAAGAAAAACTGAGAAAAAATGAGGAAAACTGAGAAAAAATGTGATAAAATGAGACAAAATGAGAAAAACTGAGAAAATATGAGAAAAACTGAGAAAAAATGAGAAAAAATGAGACAAAATGAGAAAAACTGAGAAAATATGAGAAAAACTGAGAAAAAATGAGAAAAAATGAGAAAAGCTGTTAAAAAATGAGAAAAAATGAGAAAAACTGAGAAAAAATGAGAAATACTGAGAAAAAATGTGAAAAAATGAGAAAAACTGTTTAAAAATGAGCTAAAATGAGAAAAACTGAGAAAAAATTTGAAAAAATTAGACAAAATGAGAAAAACTGAGAAAAAATAAGAAAAAATAAGGAGAAAAACTGAGTAAAACTGAGAAAATATGAGAAAAACTGAGAAAAAATGAGAAAAAATGAGAAAAACTGAGAAAAAATGTGATAAAATGAGACAAAATGAGAAAAACTGAGAAAAAACGAGGAAAAACTGAGAAAAACGAGAAAAAATTAGAAAAGCTGTTAAAAAATGAGAGAAAATGAGAAAAAATGTGAAAAAATGAGACAAAATGAGAAAAATTGAGAAAAACTGAGAAAACTGAGAAAAATGAGAAAATCTGCAAACAAATGAGCAAAACAGAAAAAAGAACAGAAAAACAGAGAATTACTGAGACAAAATGAGAAAAACTGAGAAAAACAAATGAGGAAAAATGAGAAAACTCAGCAAAAATGAGAAAAACTGATAAATGGGAAAAAATGAGAAAAACTGAGAAAAGCTGTTAAAAAATGAGAAAAAATGAGAAAAACTGAGAAAAAATGAGAAATACTGAGAAAAAATGTGAAAAAATGAGACAAAATGAGAAAAACTGGGAAAAAACGAGAAAATCTCAGAATTGAGTAAAAATGAGAAAAAATGAGAAAAAATGAGAAAAAATGTGAAAAAATGAGACAAAATGAGAAAAATTTAGAAAAACTGTTTAAAAATGAGCTAAAATGAGAAAAACTGAGAAAAAATTTGAAAAAATGATACAAAATGAGAAAAACTGAGAAAAAATAAGAAAAAATAAGGAGAAAAACTGAGTAAAACTGAGAAAATATGAGAAAAACTGAGAAAAAATGAGAAAAAATGAGAAAAACTGAGAAAAAATGTGATAAAATGAGACAAAATGAGAAAAACAGAAAAAACGAGGAAAAACTGAGAAAAACGAGAAAAAATTAGAAAAGCTGTTAAAAAATGAGAAAAAATGACAAAAATTGAGAAAAAATGAGATAAGCTGAGAAAAAATGTGAAAATCAAATGAGAAAAAATGAGAAAAGCTGAGAAAAAATGAGAAAATTTCAGAATTGAGTAAAAATGACAAAAAATGAGAAAAACTGAGCAAAACAGAGAAAATGAGAAAAACAGAAAACTCAGCAAAAATGAGAAAAACTGATCAATGGGAAAAAATGAGAAAAACTGAGAAAAAATGAGGAAAAACTGAGAAAAAAGGAGAAAATCTGAGTATTGAGAAAAAATGAGAAAAACTGACAAACTGAGAAAAAATATGAAAAAATAAGGAGAAAATGAAAAAAACTGAGGAAAACTGCGAAAATATGAGAAAAACTCAGAAAAAATGAGAAAAAATGAGAAAAACTGTTTAAAAATGAGATAAAATGAGAAAAACTGAGAAAATATTTGAAAAAATGAGACAAAATGAGAAAAACTGAGAAAAAATAAGAAGAAATAAGGAGAAAAACTGAGTAAAACTGAGAAAATATGAGAAAAACTGAGAAAAAATGAGAAAAGCTGTTAAAAAATGAGAAACAATGAGAAAAACTGAGAAAAGATGAGGAAAACTGAGAAAAAATGTGAAAAAATGAGACAAAATGAGAAAAACAAAGAAAAAATAAGAAAAACTGACAAACTGAGAAATAACATGAAAAAATAAGGAGAAAATGAACAAAACTGAGTAAAACTGCGAAAATATGAGAAAAACTCAGAATAAATGAGAAAAAATGAGAAAAACTGTTTAAAAATGAGATAAAATGAGAAAAACCGAGAAAAAATTTGAAAAAATGAGACAAAATGAGAAAAACTGAGAAAAAATAAGAAAAAATAAGGAGAAAAACTGAGTAAAACTGAGAAAATATGAGAAAAACTGAGAAAAAATGAGAAAAGCTGTTAAAAAATGAGAAACAATGAGAAAAACTGAGAAAAGATGAGGAAAACTGAGAAAAAATGTGAAAAAATGAGAAAAACAAAGAAAAAATAAGAAAAAATAAGAAAAACTGACAAACTGAGAAATAATATGAAAAAATAAGGAGAAAATGAACAAAACTGAGTAAAACTGCGAAAATATGAGAAAAACTCAGAATAAATGAGAAAAAATGAGAAAAACTGTTTAAAAATGAGATAAAATGAGAAAAATTGAGAAAAAATTTGAAAAAATGAGACAAAATGAGAAAAACTGAGAAAAAATAAGAAAAAATAAGGAGAAAAACTGAGTAAAACTGAGAAAATATGAGAAAAACTGTGAAAAAATGAGAAAAAATGAGAAAAGCTGTTAAAAAATGAGAAACAATGAGAAAAACTGAGAAAAGATGACGAAAACTGAGAAAAAATGTGAAAAAATGAGACAAAATGAAAAAAACTAAGAAGAAATAAGAAAAAATGAGAAAATGAGAAAAACTGAGTAAAACTGAGAAAATATGAGAAAAACTGTAAAAATGAGAAAAAATGAGAAAAACTGTTAAAAAATGAGACAAAATGAGAAAAATTTAGAAAAACTGAGAACAAATGAGCAAAACAGAACAAATAACAAGAACAGAAAGACTGAGTAAAACTGAGAAAATATGAGAAAAACTGAGAAAAAATGAGAAAAAATGAGAAAAGCTGTTAAAAAATGAGAAGAAATGAGAAGAACTGAGAATAAATGAAGATAAACTGAGAAAAAATGTGAAAAACTGTTAAAAAATGAGAAAAAATAAGAAAAACTGAGAAAAAATGAGGAAAACTGAGAAAAAATGTGATAAAATGAGACAAAATGAGAAAAACTGAGAAAAAACGAGGAAAAACTGCGAAAAAACGAGAAAAAATGAGAAAAGCTGTTAAAAAATGAGAAAAACTGAGAAAAAATGAGAAATACTGAGAAAAAATGTGAAAAAATGAGACAAAATGAGAAAAACTGAGAAAAAACGAGAAAATCTCAGAATTGAGTAAAAATGAGAAAAAATGAGACAAAATGAGAAAAATTGAGAAAAACTGAGAAAACTGAGAAAAATGAGAAAATCTGCAAACAAATGAGCAAAACAGAAAAAATGACAAGAACAGAAAAACAGAGAATTACTGAGACAAAATGAGAAAAACTGAGAAAAACAAATGAGAAAAAATGAGAAAACTCAGCAAAAATGAGAAAAACTGATAAATGGGAAAAAATGAGAAAAACTGAGAAAAGCTGTTAAAAAATGAGAAAAAATGAGAAAAACTGAGAAAAAATGAGAAATACTGAGAAAAAATGTGAAAAAATGAGACAAAATGAGAAAAACTGAGAAAAAACGAGAAAATCTCAGAATTGAGTAAAAATGAGAAAAAATGAGAAAAAATGAGAAAAAATGTGAAAAAATGAGACAAAATGAGAAAAATTGAGAAAAACTGAGAAAAGATGACGAAAACTGAGAAAAAATGTGAAAAAATGAGACAAAATGAAAAAAACTAAGAAGAAATAAGAAAAAATGAGAAAATGAGAAAAACTGAGAAAAACTGTTAAAAAATGAGACAAAATGAGAAAAATTTAGAAAAACTGAGAACAAATGAGCAAAACAGAACAAATGACAAGAACAGAAAGACTGAGTAAAACTGAGAAAATATGAGAAAAACTGAGAAAAAATGAGAAAAAATGAGAAAAGCTGTTAAAAAAAGAGAAGAAATGAGAAGAACTGAGAATAAATGAAGATAAACTGAGAAAAAATGAGAAAAACTGTTAAAAAATGAGAAAAAATAAGAAAAACTGAGAAAAAATGAGGAAAACTGAGAAAAAATGTGATAAAATGAGACAAAATGAGAAAAACTGAGAAAATATGAGAAAAACTGAGAAAAAATGAGAAAAAATGAGACAAAATGAGAAAAACTGAGAAAATATGAGAAAAACTGAGAAAAAATGAGAAAAAATGAGAAAAGCTGTTAAAAAATGAGAAAAAATGAGAAAAACTGAGAAAAAATGAGAAATACTGAGAAAAAATGTGAAAAAATGAGAAAAACTGTTTAAAAATGAGCTAAAATGAGAAAAACTGAGAAAAAATTTGAAAAAATTAGACAAAATGAGAAAAACTGAGAAAAAATAAGAAAAAATAAGGAGAAAAACTGAGTAAAACTGAGAAAATATGAGAAAAACTGAGAAAAAATGAGAAAAAATGAGAAAAACTGAGAAAAAATGTGATAAAATGAGACAAAATGAGAAAAACTGAGAAAAAACGAGGAAAAACTGAGAAAAACGAGAAAAAATTAGAAAAGCTGTTAAAAAATGAGAGAAAATGAGAAAAAATGTGAAAAAATGAGACAAAATGAGAAAAATTGAGAAAAACTGAGAAAACTGAGAAAAATGAGAAAATCTGCAAACAAATGAGCAAAACAGAAAAAAGAACAGAAAAACAGAGAATTACTGAGACAAAATGAGAAAAACTGAGAAAAACAAATGAGGAAAAATGAGAAAACTCAGCAAAAATGAGAAAAACTGATAAATGGGAAAAAATGAGAAAAACTGAGAAAAGCTGTTAAAAAATGAGAAAAAATGAGAAAAACTGAGAAAAAATGAGAAATACTGAGAAAAAATGTGAAAAAATGAGACAAAATGAGAAAAACTGGGAAAAAACGAGAAAATCTCAGAATTGAGTAAAAATGAGAAAAAATGAGAAAAAATGAGAAAAAATGTGAAAAAATGAGACAAAATGAGAAAAATTTAGAAAAACTGTTTAAAAATGAGCTAAAATGAGAAAAACTGAGAAAAAATTTGAAAAAATGATACAAAATGAGAAAAACTGAGAAAAAATAAGAAAAAATAAGGAGAAAAACTGAGTAAAACTGAGAAAATATGAGAAAAACTGAGAAAAAATGAGAAAAAATGAGAAAAACTGAGAAAAAATGTGATAAAATGAGACAAAATGAGAAAAACAGAAAAAACGAGGAAAAACTGAGAAAAACGAGAAAAAATTAGAAAAGCTGTTAAAAAATGAGAAAAAATGACAAAAATTGAGAAAAAATGAGATAAGCTGAGAAAAAATGTGAAAATCAAATGAGAAAAAATGAGAAAAGCTGAGAAAAAATGAGAAAATTTCAGAATTGAGTAAAAATGACAAAAAATGAGAAAAACTGAGCAAAACAGAGAAAATGAGAAAAACAGAAAACTCAGCAAAAATGAGAAAAACTGATCAATGGGAAAAAATGAGAAAAACTGAGAAAAAATGAGGAAAAACTGAGAAAAAAGGAGAAAATCTGAGTATTGAGAAAAAATGAGAAAAACTGACAAACTGAGAAAAAATATGAAAAAATAAGGAGAAAATGAAAAAAACTGAGGAAAACTGCGAAAATATGAGAAAAACTCAGAAAAAATGAGAAAAAATGAGAAAAACTGTTTAAAAATGAGATAAAATGAGAAAAACTGAGAAAATATTTGAAAAAATGAGACAAAATGAGAAAAACTGAGAAAAAATAAGAAGAAATAAGGAGAAAAACTGAGTAAAACTGAGAAAATATGAGAAAAACTGAGAAAAAATGAGAAAAGCTGTTAAAAAATGAGAAACAATGAGAAAAACTGAGAAAAGATGAGGAAAACTGAGAAAAAATGTGAAAAAATGAGACAAAATGAGAAAAACAAAGAAAAAATAAGAAAAACTGACAAACTGAGAAATAACATGAAAAAATAAGGAGAAAATGAACAAAACTGAGTAAAACTGCGAAAATATGAGAAAAACTCAGAATAAATGAGAAAAAATGAGAAAAACTGTTTAAAAATGAGATAAAATGAGAAAAACCGAGAAAAAATTTGAAAAAATGAGACAAAATGAGAAAAACTGAGAAAAAATAAGAAAAAATAAGGAGAAAAACTGAGTAAAACTGAGAAAATATGAGAAAAACTGAGAAAAAATGAGAAAAGCTGTTAAAAAATGAGAAACAATGAGAAAAACTGAGAAAAGATGAGGAAAACTGAGAAAAAATGTGAAAAAATGAGAAAAACAAAGAAAAAATAAGAAAAAATAAGAAAAACTGACAAACTGAGAAATAATATGAAAAAATAAGGAGAAAATGAACAAAACTGAGTAAAACTGCGAAAATATGAGAAAAACTCAGAATAAATGAGAAAAAATGAGAAAAACTGTTTAAAAATGAGATAAAATGAGAAAAATTGAGAAAAAATTTGAAAAAATGAGACAAAATGAGAAAAACTGAGAAAAAATAAGAAAAAATAAGGAGAAAAACTGAGTAAAACTGAGAAAATATGAGAAAAACTGAGAAAAAATGAGAAAAAATGAGAAAAGCTGTTAAAAAATGAGAAACAATGAGAAAAACTGACAAAAGATGACGAAAACTGAGAAAAAATGTGAAAAAATGAGACAAAATGAAAAAAACTAAGAAGAAATAAGAAAAAATGAGAAAATGAGAAAAACTGAGTAAAACTGAGAAAATATGAGAAAAACTGTAAAAATGAGAAAAAATGAGAAAAACTGTTAAAAAATGAGACAAAATGAGAAAAATTTAGAAAAACTGAGAACAAATGAGCAAAACAGAACAAATAACAAGAACAGAAAGACTGAGTAAAACTGAGAAAATATGAGAAAAACTGAGAAAAAATGAGAAAAAATGAGAAAAGCTGTTAAAAAATGAGAAGAAATGAGAAGAACTGAGAATAAATGAAGATAAACTGAGAAAAAATGTGAAAAACTGTTAAAAAATGAGAAAAAATAAGAAAAACTGAGAAAAAATGAGGAAAACTGAGAAAAAATGTGATAAAATGAGACAAAATGAGAAAAACTGAGAAAAAACGAGGAAAAACTGCGAAAAAACGAGAAAAAATGAGAAAAGCTGTTAAAAAATGAGAAAAACTGAGAAAAAATGAGAAATACTGAGAAAAAATGTGAAAAAATGAGACAAAATGAGAAAAACTGAGAAAAAACGAGAAAATCTCAGAATTGAGTAAAAATGAGAAAAAATGAGACAAAATGAGAAAAATTGAGAAAAACTGAGAAAACTGAGAAAAATGAGAAAATCTGCAAACAAATGAGCAAAACAGAAAAAATGACAAGAACAGAAAAACAGAGAATTACTGAGACAAAATGAGAAAAACTGAGAAAAACAAATGAGAAAAAATGAGAAAACTCAGCAAAAATGAGAAAAACTGATAAATGGGAAAAAATGAGAAAAACTGAGAAAAAATGAGGAAAAACTGAGAAAAAACGAGAAAAAATGAGAAAAGCTGTTAAAAAATGAGGAAAAATGAGAAGAACTGAGAAAAAATGAGAAAAACTGTTAAAAAATGAGAGAAAATGAGAAAAATTGAGAAAAACTGAGAAAAATGGGAAAAATGAGAAAAACTGCGAACAAGTGAGCAAAACAGCACAAATGACAAGAACAGAAAAACTGAGTAAAACTGAGAAAATATGAGAAAAACTGAGAAAAAATGAGAAAAAATGAGAAAAGCTGTTAAAAAATGAGAAACAATGAGAAAAACTGAGAAAAGATGAGGAAAACTGAGAAAAAATGTGAAAAAATGAGACAAAATGAGAAAAACAAAGAAAAAATAAGAAAAACTGACAAACTGAGAAATAATATGAAAAAATAAGGAGAAAATGAACAAAACTGAGTAAAACTGCGAAAATATGAGAAAAACTCAGAATAAATGAGAAAAAATGAGAAAAACTGTTCAAAAATGAGATAAAATGAGAAAAACTGAGAAAAAATTTGAAAAAATGAGACAAAATGAGAAAAACTGAGAAAAAATAAGAAAAAATAAGGAGAAAAACTGAGTAAAACTGAGAAAATATGAGAAAAACTGAGAAAAAATGAGAAAAAATGAGAAAAGCTGTTAAAAAATGAGAAACAATGAGAAAAACTGACAAAAGATGACGAAAACTGAGAAAAAATGTGAAAAAATGAGACAAAATGAAAAAAACTAAGAAGAAATAAGAAAAAATGAGAAAATGAGAAAAACTGAGTAAAACTGAGAAAATATGAGAAAAACTGTAAAAATGAGAAAAAATGAGAAAAACTGTTAAAAAATGAGACAAAATGAGAAAAATTTAGAAAAACTGAGAACAAATGAGCAAAACAGAACAAATGACAAGAACAGAAAGACTGAGTAAAACTGAGAAAATATGAGAAAAACTGAGAAAAAATGAGAAAAAATGAGAAAAGCTGTTAAAAAATGAGAAGAAATGAGAAGAACTGAGAATAAATGAAGATAAACTGAGAAAAAATGTGAAAAACTGTTAAAAAATGAGAAAAAATAAGAAAAACTGAGAAAAAATGAGGAAAACTGAGAAAAAATGTGATAAAATGAGACAAAATGAGAAAAACTGAGAAAAAACAAGGAAAAACTGCGAAAAAACGAGAAAAACTGAGAAAAGCTGTTAAAAAATGAGAAAAAATGAGAAAAACTGAGAAAAAATGAGAAATACTGAGAAAAAATGTGAAAAAATGAGACAAAATGAGAAAAACTGAGAAAAAACGAGAAAATCTCAGAATTGAGTAAAAATGAGAAAAAATGAGAAAAAATGAGAAAAAATGTGAAAAAATGAGACAAAATGAGAAAAATTGAGAAAAACTGTTTAAAAATGAGCTAAAATGAGAAAAACTGAGAAAAAATTTGAAAAAATGAGACAAAATGAGAAAAACTGAGAAAAAATAAGAAAAAATAAGGAGAAAAACTGAGTAAAACTGAGAAAATATGAGAAAAACTGAGAAAAAATGAGATAAAATGAGAAAAACTGAGAAAAAATGTGATAAAATGAGACAAAATGAGAAAAACTGAGAAAAAACGAGGAAAAACTGAGAAAAACGAGAAAAAATTAGAAAAGCTGTTAAAAAATGAGAAAAAATGAGAAAAAATGTGAAAAAATGAGACAAAATGAGAAAAATTGAGAAAAACTGAGAAAACTGAGAAAAATGAGAAAATCTGCAAACAAATGAGCAAAACAGAAAAAATGACAAGAACAGAAAAACAGAGAATTACTGAGACAAAATGAGAAAAACTGAGAAAAACAAATGAGAAAAAATGAGAAAACTCAGCAAAAATGAGAAAAACTGATAAATGGGAAAAAATGAGAAAAACTGAGAAAAAATGAGGAAAAACTGAGAAAAAACGAGAAAAAATGAGAAAAGCTGTTAAAAAATGAGGAAAAATGAGAAGAACTGAGAAAAAATGAGAAAAACTGAGAAAAAATGTGAAAAATGAGACAAAATGAGAAAAACTGAGAAAAAACGAGAAAATCTCAGAATTGAGTAAAAATGAGAAAAAATGAGAAAAACTGAGAAAAAATGTGAAAAAAATGAGACAAAATGAGAAAAATTGAGAAAAACTGAGAAAAATGAGAAAAATGAGAAAACCTGCGAACAAATGAGCAAAATGACGAGAACAGAAAAAGAGAAATACTGAGAAAAATTAGAAAAACTGAGAAAATCTGAGAAAAAATTGGAAAAAATGAGACAAATGAGAAAAACTGAGAACAAATGAGAACAAATTAGAAAAACTGTTAAAAAATGAGAAAAAATTAGAAAAACTGAGAAAAAATGTGAAAAAATGAGACAAAATCAGAAAAACTGAGAAAAAATAAGAAAAAATAAGGAGAAAATGAGAAATACAGAGTAAAACTGAGAAAATATGAGAAAAAGAAAAAATGAGAAAAAATGAGAAAAACTGAGAAAAAATGTGATAAAATGAGGCAAAATGAGAACAACTGAGGATAAACGAGGAAAAACTGAGAAAAAACGAGAAAAAATTAGAAAAGCTGTTAAAAAATGAGAAAAAATGAGAAAAAATGAGAAAAAAATGAGATTAACTGAGAAAAAATGTGCAAAACATATGAGAAAAAATGAGAAAAACTGAGAAAAAATGAGATAAGCTGAGAAAAAATGTGAAAATCAAATGAGAAAAAATGAGAAAAGCTGAGAAAAAATGAGAAAATTTCAGAATTGAGTAAAAATGACAAAAAATGAGAAAAACTGAGCAAAACAGAGAAAAAATGAGAAAAACAGAAAACTCAGCAAAAATGAAAAAAACTGATCAATGGGAAAAACTGAGAAAAACTGAGAAAAAATGAGGAAAAACTGAGAAAAAACGAGAAAATCTGAGTATTGAGAAAAACTGACAAACTGAGAAAAAATATGAAAAAATAAGGAGAAAATGAAAAAAACTGAGTAAAACTGCGAAAATATGAGATAAACTCAGAAAAAATGAGAAAAAATGAGAAAAACTGTTTAAAAATGAGCTAAAATGAGAAAAACTGAGAAAAAATTTGAAAAAATGAGACAAAATGAGAAAAACTGAGAAAAAATAAGAAAAAATAAGGAGAAAAACTGAGTAAAACTGAGAAAATATGAGAAAAACTGAGAAAAAATGAGAAAAAATGAGAAAAACTGAGAAAAAATGTGATAAAATGAGACAAAATGAGAAAAACTGAGAAAAAACGAGGAAAAACTGAGAAAAACGAGAAAAAATTAGAAAAGCTGTTAAAAAATGAGAAAAAATGACAAAAATTGAGAAAAAATGAGATAAGCTGAAAAAATGTGAAAATCAAATGAGAAAAAATGAGAAAAGCTGAGAAAAAATGAGAAAATTTCAGAATTGAGTAAAAATGACAAAAAATGATAAAAACTGAGCAAAACAGAGAAAAAATGAGAAAAACAGAAAACTCAGCAAAAATGAGAAAAACTGATCAATGGGAAAAAATGAGTAAAACTGAGAAAATATGAGAAAAACTGAGAAAAAATGAGAAAAAATGAGAAAAGCTGTTAAAAAATGAGAAGAAATGAGAAGAACTGAGAATAAATGAAGATAAACTGAGAAAAAATGTGAAAAACTGTTAAAAAATGAGAAAAAATAAGAAAAACTGAGAAAAAATGAGGAAAACTGAGAAAAAATGTGATAAAATGAGACAAAATGAGAAAAACTGAGAAAAAACGAGGAAAAACTGCGAAAAAACGAGAAAAAATGAGAAAAGCTGTTAAAAAATGAGAAAAAATGAGAAAAACTGAGAAAAAATGAGAAATACTGAGAAAAAATGTGAAAAAATGAGACAAAATGAGAAAAACTGAGAAAAAACGAGAAAATCTCAGAATTGAGTAAAAATGAGAAAAAATGAGAAACAATGAGAAAAAATGTGAAAAAATGAGACAAAATGAGAAAAATTGAGAAAAACTGAGAAAACTGAGAAAAATGAGAAAATCTGCAAACAAATGAGCAAAACAGAAAAAATGACAAGAACAGAAAAAGAGAATTACTGAGAAAAAATGAGGAAAAACTGAGAAAAAACGAGAAAATCTGAGTATTGAGAAAAAATGAGAAAAACTGACAAACTGAGAAAAAATATGAAAAAATAAGGAGAAAATGAAAAAAACTGAGTAAAACTGCGAAAATATGAGATAAACTCAGAAAAAATGAGAAAAAATGAGAAAAACTGTTTAAAAATGAGCTAAAATGAGAAAAACTGAGAAAAAATTTGAAAAAATGAGACAAAATGAGAAAAACTGAGAAAAAATAAGAAAAAATAAGGAGAAAAACTGAGTAAAACTGAGAAAATATGAGAAAAACTGAGAAAAAATGAGAAAAAATGAGAAAAACTGAGAAAAAATGTGATAAAATGAGACAAAATGAGAAAAACTGAGAAAAAACGAGGAAAAACTGAGAAAAACGAGAAAAAATTAGAAAAGCTGTTAAAAAATGAGAAAAAATGACAAAAATTGAGAAAAAATGAGATAAGCTGAGAAAAAATGTGAAAATCAAATGAGAAAAAATGAGAAAAGCTGAGAAAAAATGAGAAAATTTCAGAATTGAGTAAAAATGACAAAAAATGATAAAAACTGAGCAAAACAGAGAAAAAATGAGAAAAACAGAAAACTCAGCAAAAATGAGAAAAACTGATCAATGGGAAAAAATGAGAAAAACTGAGAAAAAATGAGGAAAAACTGAGAAAAAAGGAGAAAATCTGAGTATTGAGAAAAAATGAGAAAAACTGAGAAACTGAGAAATAATATGAAAAAATAAGGAGAAAATGAACAAAACTGAGTAAAACTGCGAAAATATGAGAAAAACTCAGAATAAATGAGAAAAAATGAGAAAAACTGTTTAAAAATGAGCTAAAATGAGAAAAACTGAGAAAGAATTTGAAAAAATGAGACAAAATGAGAAAAACTGAGAAAAAATAAGAAAAAATAAGGAGAAAAACTGAGTAAAACTGAGAAAATATGAGAAAAACTGAGAAAAAATGAGAAAAAATGAGAAAAGCTGTTAAAAAATGAGAAACAATGAGAAAAACTGAGAAAAGATGACGAAAACTGAGAAAAAATGTGAAAAAATGAGACAAAATGAAAAAAACTAAGAAGAAATAAGAAAAAATGAGAAAATGAGAAAAACTGAGTAAAACTGAGAAAATATGAGAAAAACTGTAAAAATGAGAAAAAATGAGAAAAACTGTTAAAAAATGAGACAAAATGAGAAAAATTTAGAAAAACTGAGAACAAATGAGCAAAACAGAACAAATGACAAGAACAGAAAGACTGAGTAAAACTGAGAAAATATGAGAAAAACTGAGAAAAGATGACGAAAACTGAGAAAAAATGTGAAAAAATGAGACAAAATGAAAAAAACTAAGAAGAAATAAGAAAAAATGAGAAAATGAGAAAAACTGAGTAAAACTGAGAAAATATGAGAAAAACTGTAAAAATGAGAAAAAATGAGAAAAACTGTTAAAAAATGAGACAAAATGAGAAAAATTTAGAAAAACTGAGAACAAATGAGCAAAACAGAACAAATGACAAGAACAGAAAGACTGAGTAAAACTGAGAAAATATGAGAAAAACTGAGAAAAAATGAGAAAAAATGAGAAAAGCTGTTAAAAAATGAGAAGAAATGAGAAGAACTGAGAATAAATGAAGATAAACTGAGAAAAAATGTGAAAAACTGTTAAAAAATGAGAAAAAATAAGAAAAACTGAGAAAAAATGAGGAAAACTGAGAAAAAATGTGATAAAATGAGACAAAATGAGAAAAACTGAGAAAAAACGAGGAAAAACTGCGAAAAAACGAGAAAAAATGAGAAAAGCTGTTAAAAAATGAGAAAAAATGAGAAAAACTGAGAAAAAATGAGAAATACTGAGAAAAAATGTGAAAAAATGAGACAAAATGAGAAAAACTGAGAAAAAACGAGAAAATCTCAGAATTGAGTAAAAATGAGAAAAAATGAGAAACAATGAGAAAAAATGTGAAAAAATGAGACAAAATGAGAAAAATTGAGAAAAACTGAGAAAACTGAGAAAAATGAGAAAATCTGCAAACAAATGAGCAAAACAGAAAAAATGACAAGAACAGAAAAACAGAGAATTACTGAGACAAAATGAGAAAAACTGAGAAAAACAAATGAGAAAAAATGAGAAAACTCAGCAAAAATGAGAAAAACTGATAAATGGGAAAAAATGAGAAAAACTGAGAAAAGCTGTTAAAAAATGAGAAAAAATGAGAAAAACTGAGAAAAAATGAGAAATACTGAGAAAAAATGTGAAAAAATGAGACAAAATGAGAAAAACTGAGAAAAAACGAGAAAATCTCAGAATTGAGTAAAAATGAGAAAAAATGAGAAAAAATGAGAAAAAATGTGAAAAAATGAGACAAAATGAGAAAAATTGAGAAAAACTGTTTAAAAATGAGCTAAAATGAGAAAAACTGAGAAAAAATTTGAAAAAATGAGACAAAATGAGAAAAACTGAGAAAAAATAAGTAAAAATAAGGAGAAAAACTGAGTAAAACTGAGAAAATATGAGAAAAACTGAGAAAAAATGAGAAAAAATGAGAAAAACTGAGAAAAAATGTGATAAAATGAGACAAAATGAGAAAAACTGAGAAAAAACGAGGAAAAACTGAGAAAAACGAGAAAAAATTAGAAAAGCTGTTAAAAAATGAGAAAAAATGACAAAAATTGAGAAAAAATGAGATAAGCTGAGAAAAAATGTGAAAATCAAATGAGAAAAAATGAGAAAAGCTGAGAAAAAATGAGAAAATTTCAGAAGTGAGTAAGAATGACAAAAAATGAGAAAAACTGAGCAAAACAGAGAAAAAATGAGAAAAACAGAAAACTCAGCAAAAATGAGAAAAACTGATCAATGGGAAAAAATGAGAAAAACTGAGAAAAAATGAGGAAAAACTGAGAAAAAAGGAGAAAACCTGAGTATTGAGAAAAAATGAGAAAAACTGACAAACTGAGAAAAAATATGAAAAAATAAGGAGAAAATGAAAAAAACTGAGGAAAACTGCGAAAATATGAGAAAAACTCAGTAAAATTAAAAAAAATGAGAAAAACTGTTTAGAAATGAGCTAAAATGAGAAAAACTGAGAAAAAATTTGAAAAAATGAGACAAAATGAGAAAAACTGAGAAAAAATAAGAAAAAATAAGGAGAAAAACTGAGAAAAGATGAGGAAAACTGAGAAAAAATGTGAAAAAATGAGACAAAATGAGAAAAACAAAGAAAAAATAAGAAAAACTGACAAACTGAGAAATAATATGAAAAAATAAGGAGAAAATGAACAAAACTAGTAAAACTGCGAAAATATGAGAAAAACTCAGAATAAATGAGAAAAAATGAGAAAAACTGTTTAAAAATGAGATAAAATGAGAAAAACTGAGAAAAAATTTGAAAAAATGAGACAAAATGATAAAAACTGAGAAAAAATAAGAAAAAATAAGGAGAAAAACTGAGTAAAACTGAGAAAATATGAGAAAAACTGAGAAAAAATGAGAAAAAATGAGAAAAGCTGTTAAAAAATGAGAAACAATGAGAAAAACTGAGAAAAGATGACGAAAACAGAGAAAAAATGTGAAAAAATGAGAGAAAATGAAAAAAACTAAGAAGAAATAAGAAAAAATGAGAAAATGAGAAAAACTGAGTAAAACTGAGAAAATATGAGAAAAACTGTAAAAATGAGAAAAAATGAGAAAAACTGTTAAAAAATGAGACAAAATGAGAAAAATTTAGAAAAACTGAGAACAAATGAGCAAAACAGAAGAAATGACAAGAACAGAAAGACTGAGTAAAACTGAGAAAATATGAGAAAAACTGAGAAAAAATGAGAAAAAATGAGAAAAGCTGTTAAAAAATGAGAAGAAATGAGAAGAACTGAGAATAAATGAAGATAAACTGAGAAAAAATGAGAAAAACTGTTAAAAAATGAGAAAAAATAAGAAAAACTGAGAAAAAATGAGGAAAACTGAGAAAAATTGTGATAAAATGAGACAAAATGAGAAAAACTGAGAAAAAACGAGGAAAAACTGCGAAAAAACGAGAAAAAATGAGAAAAGCTGTTAATAAATGAGAAACAATGAGAAAAACTGAGAAAAGATGAGGAAAACTGAGAAAAAATGTGAAAAAAATGAGACAAAATGAGAAAAACAAAGAAAAAATAAGAAAAACTGACAAACTGAGAAATAATATGAAAAAATAAGGAGAAAATGAACAAAACTGAGTAAAACTGAGAAAATATGAGAAAAACTCAGAATAAATGAGAAAAAATGAGAAAAACTGTTTAAAAATGAGATAAAATGAGAAAAACTGAGAAAAAAGTTGAAAAAATGAGACAAAATGAGAAAAACTGAGAAAAAATAAGAAAAAATAAGGAGAAAAACTGAGTAAAACTGAGAAAATATGAGAAAAACTGAGAAAAAATGAGAAAAAATGAGAAAAGCTGTTAAAAAATGAGAAACAATGAGAAAAACTGAGAAAAGATGACGAAAACTGAAAAAATGTGAAAAAATGAGACAAAATGAAAAAAACTAAGAAGAAATAAGAAAAAATGAGAAAATGAGAAAAACTGAGTAAAACTGAGAAAATATGAGAAAAACTGAGAAAAAATGAGAAAAAATGACAAAAATTGAGAAAAAATGAGATAAGCTGAGAAAAAATGAGAAAATTTCAGAATTGAGTAAAAATGACAAAAAATGAGAAAAACTGAGCAAAACAGAGAAAAAATGAGAAAAACAGAAAACTCAGCAAAAATGAGAAAAACTGACAAACTGAGAAAAAATATGAAAAAATAAGGAGAAAATGAACAAAACTGAGGAAAACTGCGAAAATATGAGAAAAACTCAGAAAAAATGAGAAAAAATGAGAAAAACTGTTTAAAAATGAGATAAAATGAGAAAAACTGAGAAAATATTTGAAAAAATGAGACAAAATGAGAAAAACTGAGAAAAAATAAGAAGAAATAAGGAGAAAAACTGAGTAAAACTGAGAAAATATGAGAAAAACTGAGAAAAAATGAGAAAATATGAGAAAAACTGAGAAAAAATGAGAAAAAATGAGAAAAGCTGTTAAAAATGAGAAAAAATGAGAAAAACTGAGAAAAAATGTGATAAAATGAGACAAAATGAGAAAAACTGAGAAAAAACAAGGAAAAACTGCGAAAAAACGAGAAAAACTGAGAAAAGCTGTTAAAAAATGAGAAAAAATGAGAAAAACTGAGAAAAAATGAGAAATACTGAGAAAAAATGTGAAAAAATGAGACAAAATGAGAAAAACTGAGAAAAAACGAGAAAATCTCAGAATTGAGTAAAAATGAGAAAAAATGAGAAAAAATGAGAAAAAATGTGAAAAAATGAGACAAAATGAGAAAAATTGAGAAAAACTGTTTAAAAATGAGCTAAAATGAGAAAAACTGAGAAAAAATTTGAAAAAATGAGACAAAATGAGAAAAACTGAGAAAAAATAAGAAAAGATAAGGAGAAAAACTGAGTAAAACTGAGAAAATATGAGAAAAACTGAGAAAAAATGAGATAAAATGAGAAAAACTGAGAAAAAATGTGATAAAATGAGACAAAATGAGAAAAACTGAGAAAAAACGAGGAAAAACTGAGAAAAACGAGAAAAAATTAGAAAAGCTGTTAAAAAATGAGAAAAAATGAGAAAAAATGTGAAAAAATGAGACAAAATGAGAAAAATTGAGAAAAACTGAGAAAACTGAGAAAAATGAGAAAATCTGCAAACAAATGAGCAAAACAGAAAAAATGACAAGAACAGAAAAACAGAGAATTACTGAGACAAAATGAGAAAAACTGAGAAAAACAAATGAGAAAAAATGAGAAAACTCAGCAAAAATGAGAAAAACTGATAAATGGGAAAAAATGAGAAAAACTGAGAAAAAATGAGGAAAAACTGAGAAAAAACGAGAAAAAATGAGAAAAGCTGTTAAAAAATGAGGAAAAATGAGAAGAACTGAGAAAAAATGAGAAAAACTGAGAAAAAATGTGAAAAAATGAGACAAAATGAGAAAAACTGAGAAAAAACGAGAAAATCTCAGAATTGAGTAAAAATGAGAAAAAATGAGAAAAACTGAGAAAAAATGTGAAAAAAATGAGACAAAATGAGAAAAATTGAGAAAAACTGAGAAAAATGAGAAAAATGAGAAAACCTGCGAACAAATGAGCAAAATGACGAGAACAGAAAAAGAGAAATACTGAGAAAAATTAGAAAAACTGAGAAAATCTGAGAAAAAATTGGAAAAAATGAGACAAATGAGAAAAACTGAGAACAAATGAGAACAAATTAGAAAAACTGTTAAAAAATGAGAAAAAATTAGAAAAACTGAGAAAAAATGTGAAAAAATGAGACAAAATCAGAAAAACTGAGAAAAAATAAGAAAAAATAAGGAGAAAATGAGAAATACAGAGTAAAACTGAGAAAATATGAGAAAAAGAAAAAATGAGAAAAAATGAGAAAAACTGAGAAAAAATGTGATAAAATGAGGCAAAATGAGAACAACTGAGGATAAACGAGGAAAAACTGAGAAAAAACGAGAACAAATTAGAAAAGCTGTTAAAAAATGAGAAAAAATGAGAAAAAATGAGAAAAAAATGAGATTAACTGAGAAAAAATGTGCAAAACATATGAGAAAAAATGAGAAAAACAGAAAACAGCAAAAATGAGAAAAACTGATCAATGGGAAAAACTGAGAAAAACTGAGAAAAAATGAGGAAAAACTGAGAAAAAACGAGAAAATCTGAGTATTGAGAAAAACTGACAAACTGAGAAAAAATATGAAAAAATAAGGAGAAAATGAAAAAAACTGAGTAAAACTGCGAAAATATGAGATAAACTCAGAAAAAATGAGAAAAAATGAGAAAAACTGTTTAAAAATGAGCTAAAATGAGAAAAACTGAGAAAAAATTTGAAAAAATGAGACAAAATGAGAAAAACTGAGAAAAAATAAGAAAAAATAAGGAGAAAAACTGAGTAAAACTGAGAAAATATGAGAAAAACTGAGAAAAAATGAGAAAAAATGAGAAAAACTGAGAAAAAATGTGATAAAATGAGACAAAATGAGAAAAACTGAGAAAAAACGAGGAAAAACTGAGAAAAACGAGAAAAAATTAGAAAAGCTGTTAAAAAATGAGAAAAAATGACAAAAATTGAGAAAAAATGAGATAAGCTGAAAAAATGTGAAAATCAAATGAGAAAAAATGAGAAAAGCTGAGAAAAAATGAGAAAATTTCAGAATTGAGTAAAAATGACAAAAAATGATAAAAACTGAGCAAAACAGAGAAAAAATGAGAAAAACAGAAAACTCAGCAAAAATGAGAAAAACTGATCAATGGGAAAAAATGAGTAAAACTGAGAAAATATGAGAAAAACTGAGAAAAAATGAGAAAAAATGAGAAAAGCTGTTAAAAAATGAGAAGAAATGAGAAGAACTGAGAATAAATGAAGATAAACTGAGAAAAAATGTGAAAAACTGTTAAAAAATGAGAAAAAATAAGAAAAACTGAGAAAAAATGAGGAAAACTGAGAAAAAATGTGATAAAATGAGACAAAATGAGAAAAACTGAGAAAAAACGAGGAAAAACTGCGAAAAAACGAGAAAAAATGAGAAAAGCTGTTAAAAAATGAGAAAAAATGAGAAAAACTGAGAAAAAATGAGAAATACTGAGAAAAAATGTGAAAAAATGAGACAAAATGAGAAAAACTGAGAAAAAACGAGAAAATCTCAGAATTGAGTAAAAATGAGAAAAAATGAGAAACAATGAGAAAAAATGTGAAAAAATGAGACAAAATGAGAAAAACTGAGAAAAAACGAGAAAATCTCAGAATTGAGTAAAAATGAGAAAAAATGAGAAAAAATGAGAAAAAATGTGAAAAAATGAGACAAAATGAGAAAAATTGAGAAAAACTGAGAAAACTGAGAAAAATGAGAAAATCTGCAAACAAATGAGCAAAACAGAAAAAATGACAAGAACAGAAAAAGAGAATTACTGAGAAAAAATGAGGAAAAACTGAGAAAAAACGAGAAAATCTGAGTATTGAGAAAAAATGAGAAAAACTGACAAACTGAGAAAAAATATGAAAAAATAAGGAGAAAATGAAAAAAACTGAGTAAAACTGCGAAAATATGAGATAAACTCAGAAAAAATGAGAAAAAATGAGAAAAACTGTTTAAAAATGAGCTAAAATGAGAAAAACTGAGAAAAAATTTGAAAAAATGAGACAAAATGAGAAAAACTGAGAAAAAATAAGAAAAGATAAGGAGAAAAACTGAGTAAAACTGAGAAAATATGAGAAAAACTGAGAAAAAATGAGAAAAAATGAGAAAAACTGAGAAAAAATGTGATAAAATGAGACAAAATGAGAAAAACTGAGAAAAAACGAGGAAAAACTGAGAAAAACGAGAAAAAATTAGAAAAGCTGTTAAAAAATGAGAAAAAATGACAAAAATTGAGAAAAAATGAGATAAGCTGAGAAAAAATGTGAAAATCAAATGAGAAAAAATGAGAAAAGCTGAGAAAAAATGAGAAAATTTCAGAATTGAGTAAAAATGACAAAAAATGATAAAAACTGAGCAAAACAGAGAAAAAATGAGAAAAACAGAAAACTCAGCAAAAATGAGAAAAACTGATCAATGGGAAAAAATGAGAAAAACTGAGAAAAAATGAGGAAAAACTGAGAAAAAAGGAGAAAATCTGAGTATTGAGAAAAAATGAGAAAAACTGAGAAACTGAGAAATAATATGAAAAAATAAGGAGAAAATGAACAAAACTGAGTAAAACTGCGAAAATATGAGAAAAACTCAGAATAAATGAGAAAAAATGAGAAAAACTGTTTAAAAATGAGCTAAAATGAGAAAAACTGAGAAAGAATTTGAAAAAATGAGACAAAATGAGAAAAACTGAGAAAAAATAAGAAAAAATAAGGAGAAAAACTGAGTAAAACTGAGAAAATATGAGAAAAACTGAGAAAAAATGAGAAAAAATGAGAAAAGCTGTTAAAAAATGAGAAACAATGAGAAAAACTGAGAAAAGATGACGAAAACTGAGAAAAAATGTGAAAAAATGAGACAAAATGAAAAAAACTAAGAAGAAATAAGAAAAAATGAGAAAATGAGAAAAACTGAGTAAAACTGAGAAAATATGAGAAAAACTGTAAAAATGAGAAAAAATGAGAAAAACTGTTAAAAAATGAGACAAAATGAGAAAAATTTAGAAAAACTGAGAACAAATGAGCAAAACAGAACAAATGACAAGAACAGAAAGACTGAGTAAAACTGAGAAAATATGAGAAAAACTGAGAAAAGATGACGAAAACTGAGAAAAAATGTGAAAAAATGAGACAAAATGAAAAAAACTAAGAAGAAATAAGAAAAAATGAGAAAATGAGAAAAACTGAGTAAAACTGAGAAAATATGAGAAAAACTGTAAAAATGAGAAAAAATGAGAAAAACTGTTAAAAAATGAGACAAAATGAGAAAAATTTAGAAAAACTGAGAACAAATGAGCAAAACAGAACAAATGACAAGAACAGAAAGACTGAGTAAAACTGAGAAAATATGAGAAAAACTGAGAAAAAATGAGAAAAAATGAGAAAAGCTGTTAAAAAATGAGAAGAAATGAGAAGAACTGAGAATAAATGAAGATAAACTGAGAAAAAATGTGAAAAACTGTTAAAAAATGAGAAAAAATAAGAAAAACTGAGAAAAAATGAGGAAAACTGAGAAAAAATGTGATAAAATGAGACAAAATGAGAAAAACTGAGAAAAAACGAGGAAAAACTGCGAAAAAACGAGAAAAAATGAGAAAAGCTGTTAAAAAATGAGAAAAAATGAGAAAAACTGAGAAAAAATGAGAAATACTGAGAAAAAATGTGAAAAAATGAGACAAAATGAGAAAAACTGAGAAAAAACGAGAAAATCTCAGAATTGAGTAAAAATGAGAAAAAATGAGAAACAATGAGAAAAAATGTGAAAAAATGAGACAAAATGAGAAAAATTGAGAAAAACTGAGAAAACTGAGAAAAATGAGAAAATCTGCAAACAAATGAGCAAAACAGAAAAAATGACAAGAACAGAAAAACAGAGAATTACTGAGACAAAATGAGAAAAACTGAGAAAAACAAATGAGAAAAAATGAGAAAACTCAGCAAAAATGAGAAAAACTGATAAATGGGAAAAAATGAGAAAAACTGAGAAAAGCTGTTAAAAAATGAGAAAAAATGAGAAAAACTGAGAAAAAATGAGAAATACTGAGAAAAAATGTGAAAAAATGAGACAAAATGAGAAAAACTGAGAAAAAACGAGAAAATCTCAGAATTGAGTAAAAATGAGAAAAAATGAGAAAAAATGAGAAAAAATGTGAAAAAATGAGACAAAATGAGAAAAATTGAGAAAAACTGTTTAAAAATGAGCTAAAATGAGAAAAACTGAGAAAAAATTTGAAAAAATGAGACAAAATGAGAAAAACTGAGAAAAAATAAGTAAAAATAAGGAGAAAAACTGAGTAAAACTGAGAAAATATGAGAAAAACTGAGAAAAAATGAGAAAAAATGAGAAAAACTGAGAAAAAATGTGATAAAATGAGACAAAATGAGAAAAACTGAGAAAAAACGAGGAAAAACTGAGAAAAACGAGAAAAAATTAGAAAAGCTGTTAAAAAATGAGAAAAAATGACAAAAATTGAGAAAAAATGAGATAAGCTGAGAAAAAATGTGAAAATCAAATGAGAAAAAATGAGAAAAGCTGAGAAAAAATGAGAAAATTTCAGAAGTGAGTAAGAATGACAAAAAATGAGAAAAACTGAGCAAAACAGAGAAAAAATGAGAAAAACAGAAAACTCAGCAAAAATGAGAAAAACTGATCAATGGGAAAAAATGAGAAAAACTGAGAAAAAATGAGGAAAAACTGAGAAAAAAGGAGAAAACCTGAGTATTGAGAAAAAATGAGAAAAACTGACAAACTGAGAAAAAATATGAAAAAATAAGGAGAAAATGAAAAAAACTGAGGAAAACTGCGAAAATATGAGAAAAACTCAGTAAAATTAAAAAAAATGAGAAAAACTGTTTAGAAATGAGCTAAAATGAGAAAAACTGAGAAAAAATTTGAAAAAATGAGACAAAATGAGAAAAACTGAGAAAAAATAAGAAAAAATAAGGAGAAAAACTGAGAAAAGATGAGGAAAACTGAGAAAAAATGTGAAAAAATGAGACAAAATGAGAAAAACAAAGAAAAAATAAGAAAAACTGACAAACTGAGAAATAATATGAAAAAATAAGGAGAAAATGAACAAAACTAGTAAAACTGCGAAAATATGAGAAAAACTCAGAATAAATGAGAAAAAATGAGAAAAACTGTTTAAAAATGAGATAAAATGAGAAAAACTGAGAAAAAATTTGAAAAAATGAGACAAAATGATAAAAACTGAGAAAAAATAAGAAAAAATAAGGAGAAAAACTGAGTAAAACTGAGAAAATATGAGAAAAACTGAGAAAAAATGAGAAAAAATGAGAAAAGCTGTTAAAAAATGAGAAACAATGAGAAAAACTGAGAAAAGATGACGAAAACAGAGAAAAAATGTGAAAAAATGAGAGAAAATGAAAAAAACTAAGAAGAAATAAGAAAAAATGAGAAAATGAGAAAAACTGAGTAAAACTGAGAAAATATGAGAAAAACTGTAAAAATGAGAAAAAATGAGAAAAACTGTTAAAAAATGAGACAAAATGAGAAAAATTTAGAAAAACTGAGAACAAATGAGCAAAACAGAAGAAATGACAAGAACAGAAAGACTGAGTAAAACTGAGAAAATATGAGAAAAACTGAGAAAAAATGAGAAAAAATGAGAAAAGCTGTTAAAAAATGAGAAGAAATGAGAAGAACTGAGAATAAATGAAGATAAACTGAGAAAAAATGAGAAAAACTGTTAAAAAATGAGAAAAAATAAGAAAAACTGAGAAAAAATGAGGAAAACTGAGAAAAATTGTGATAAAATGAGACAAAATGAGAAAAACTGAGAAAAAACGAGGAAAAACTGCGAAAAAACGAGAAAAAATGAGAAAAGCTGTTAATAAATGAGAAACAATGAGAAAAACTGAGAAAAGATGAGGAAAACTGAGAAAAAATGTGAAAAAAATGAGACAAAATGAGAAAAACAAAGAAAAAATAAGAAAAACTGACAAACTGAGAAATAATATGAAAAAATAAGGAGAAAATGAACAAAACTGAGTAAAACTGAGAAAATATGAGAAAAACTCAGAATAAATGAGAAAAAATGAGAAAAACTGTTTAAAAATGAGATAAAATGAGAAAAACTGAGAAAAAAGTTGAAAAAATGAGACAAAATGAGAAAAACTGAGAAAAAATAAGAAAAAATAAGGAGAAAAACTGAGTAAAACTGAGAAAATATGAGAAAAACTGAGAAAAAATGAGAAAAAATGAGAAAAGCTGTTAAAAAATGAGAAACAATGAGAAAAACTGAGAAAAGATGACGAAAACTGAAAAAATGTGAAAAAATGAGACAAAATGAAAAAAACTAAGAAGAAATAAGAAAAAATGAGAAAATGAGAAAAACTGAGTAAAACTGAGAAAATATGAGAAAAACTGAGAAAAAATGAGAAAAAATGACAAAAATTGAGAAAAAATGAGATAAGCTGAGAAAAAATGTGAAAATCAAATGAGAAAAAATGAGAAAAGCTGAGAAAAAATGAGAAAATTTCAGAATTGAGTAAAAATGACAAAAAATGAGAAAAACTGAGCAAAACAGAGAAAAAATGAGTAAAACAGAAAACTGAGCAAAAATGAGAAAAACTGACAAACTGAGAAAAAATATGAAAAAATAAGGAGAAAATGAACAAAACTGAGGAAAACTGCGAAAATATGAGAAAAACTCAGAAAAAATGAGAAAAAATGAGAAAAACTGTTTAAAAATGAGATAAAATGAGAAAAACAAAGAAAAAATAAGAAAAACTGACAAACTGAGAAATAATATGAAAAAATAAGGAGAAAATGAACAAAACTAGTAAAACTGCGAAAATATGAGAAAAACTCAGAATAAATGAGAAAAAATGAGAAAAACTGTTTAAAAATGAGATAAAATGAGAAAAACTGAGAAAAAATTTGAAAAAATGAGACAAAATGATAAAAACTGAGAAAAAATAAGAAAAAATAAGGAGAAAAACTGAGTAAAACTGAGAAAATATGAGAAAAACTGAGAAAAAATGAGAAAAAATGAGAAAAGCTGTTAAAAAATGAGAAACAATGAGAAAAACTGAGAAAAGATGACGAAAACAGAGAAAAAATGTGAAAAAATGAGAGAAAATGAAAAAAACTAAGAAGAAATAAGAAAAAATGAGAAAATGAGAAAAACTGAGTAAAACTGAGAAAATATGAGAAAAACTGTAAAAATGAGAAAAAATGAGAAAAACTGTTAAAAAATGAGACAAAATGAGAAAAATTTAGAAAAACTGAGAACAAATGAGCAAAACAGAAGAAATGACAAGAACAGAAAGACTGAGTAAAACTGAGAAAATATGAGAAAAACTGAGAAAAAATGAGAAAAAATGAGAAAAGCTGTTAAAAAATGAGAAGAAATGAGAAGAACTGAGAATAAATGAAGATAAACTGAGAAAAAATGAGAAAAACTGTTAAAAAATGAGAAAAAATAAGAAAAACTGAGAAAAAATGAGGAAAACTGAGAAAAATTGTGATAAAATGAGACAAAATGAGAAAAACTGAGAAAAAACGAGGAAAAACTGCGAAAAAACGAGAAAAAATGAGAAAAGCTGTTAATAAATGAGAAACAATGAGAAAAACTGAGAAAAGATGAGGAAAACTGAGAAAAAATGTGAAAAAAATGAGACAAAATGAGAAAAACAAAGAAAAAATAAGAAAAACTGACAAACTGAGAAATAATATGAAAAAATAAGGAGAAAATGAACAAAACTGAGTAAAACTGAGAAAATATGAGAAAAACTCAGAATAAATGAGAAAAAATGAGAAAAACTGTTTAAAAATGAGATAAAATGAGAAAAACTGAGAAAAAAGTTGAAAAAATGAGACAAAATGAGAAAAACTGAGAAAAAATAAGAAAAAATAAGGAGAAAAACTGAGTAAAACTGAGAAAATATGAGAAAAACTGAGAAAAAATGAGAAAAAATGAGAAAAGCTGTTAAAAAATGAGAAACAATGAGAAAAACTGAGAAAAGATGACGAAAACTGAAAAAATGTGAAAAAATGAGACAAAATGAAAAAAACTAAGAAGAAATAAGAAAAAATGAGAAAATGAGAAAAACTGAGTAAAACTGAGAAAATATGAGAAAAACTGAGAAAAAATGAGAAAAAATGACAAAAATTGAGAAAAAATGAGATAAGCTGAGAAAAAATGTGAAAATCAAATGAGAAAAAATGAGAAAAGCTGAGAAAAAATGAGAAAATTTCAGAATTGAGTAAAAATGACAAAAAATGAGAAAAACTGAGCAAAACAGAGAAAAAATGAGTAAAACAGAAAACTGAGCAAAAATGAGAAAAACTGACAAACTGAGAAAAAATATGAAAAAATAAGGAGAAAATGAACAAAACTGAGGAAAACTGCGAAAATATGAGAAAAACTCAGAAAAAATGAGAAAAAATGAGAAAAACTGTTTAAAAATGAGATAAAATGAGAAAAACAAAGAAAAAATAAGAAAAACTGACAAACTGAGAAATAATATGAAAAAATAAGGAGAAAATGAACAAAACTAGTAAAACTGCGAAAATATGAGAAAAACTCAGAATAAATGAGAAAAAATGAGAAAAACTGTTTAAAAATGAGATAAAATGAGAAAAACTGAGAAAAAATTTGAAAAAATGAGACAAAATGATAAAAACTGAGAAAAAATAAGAAAAAATAAGGAGAAAAACTGAGTAAAACTGAGAAAATATGAGAAAAACTGAGAAAAAATGAGAAAAAATGAGAAAAGCTGTTAAAAAATGAGAAACAATGAGAAAAACTGAGAAAAGATGACGAAAACAGAGAAAAAATGTGAAAAAATGAGAGAAAATGAAAAAAACTAAGAAGAAATAAGAAAAAATGAGAAAATGAGAAAAACTGAGTAAAACTGAGAAAATATGAGAAAAACTGTAAAAATGAGAAAAAATGAGAAAAACTGTTAAAAAATGAGACAAAATGAGAAAAATTTAGAAAAACTGAGAACAAATGAGCAAAACAGAAGAAATGACAAGAACAGAAAGACTGAGTAAAACTGAGAAAATATGAGAAAAACTGAGAAAAAATGAGAAAAAATGAGAAAAGCTGTTAAAAAATGAGAAGAAATGAGAAGAACTGAGAATAAATGAAGATAAACTGAGAAAAAATGAGAAAAACTTAAAAAATGAGAAAAAATAAGAAAAACTGAGAAAAAATGAGGAAAACTGAGAAAAATTGTGATAAAATGAGACAAAATGAGAAAAACTGAGAAAAAACGAGGAAAAACTGCGAAAAAACGAGAAAAAATGAGAAAAGCTGTTAATAAATGAGAAACAATGAGAAAAACTGAGAAAAGATGAGGAAAACTGAGAAAAAATGTGAAAAAAATGAGACAAAATGAGAAAAACAAAGAAAAAATAAGAAAAACTGACAAACTGAGAAATAATATGAAAAAATAAGGAGAAAATGAACAAAACTGAGTAAAACTGAGAAAATATGAGAAAAACTCAGAATAAATGAGAAAAAATGAGAAAAACTGTTTAAAAATGAGATAAAATGAGAAAAACTGAGAAAAAAGTTGAAAAAATGAGACAAAATGAGAAAAACTGAGAAAAAATAAGAAAAAATAAGGAGAAAAACTGAGTAAAACTGAGAAAATATGAGAAAAACTGAGAAAAAATGAGAAAAAATGAGAAAAGCTGTTAAAAAATGAGAAACAATGAGAAAAACTGAGAAAAGATGACGAAAACTGAAAAAATGTGAAAAAATGAGACAAAATGAAAAAAACTAAGAAGAAATAAGAAAAAATGAGAAAATGAGAAAAACTGAGTAAAACTGAGAAAATATGAGAAAAACTGAGAAAAAATGAGAAAAAATGACAAAAATTGAGAAAAAATGAGATAAGCTGAGAAAAAATGTGAAAATCAAATGAGAAAAAATGAGAAAAGCTGAGAAAAAATGAGAAAATTTCAGAATTGAGTAAAAATGACAAAAAATGAGAAAAACTGAGCAAAACAGAGAAAAAATGAGAAAAACAGAAAACTCAGCAAAAATGAGAAAAACTGACAAACTGAGAAAAAATATGAAAAAATAAGGAGAAAATGAACAAAACTGAGGAAAACTGCGAAAATATGAGAAAAACTCAGAAAAAATGAGAAAAAATGAGAAAAACTGTTTAAAAATGAGATAAAATGAGAAAAACTGAGAAAATATTTGAAAAAATGAGACAAAATGAGAAAAACTGAGAAAAAATAAGAAGAAATAAGGAGAAAAACTGAGTAAAACTGAGAAAATATGAGAAAAACTGAGAAAAAATGAGAAAATATGAGAAAAACTGAGAAAAAATGAGAAAAAATGAGAAAAGCTGTTAAAAAATGAGAAACAATGAGAGAAAATGAAAAAAACTAAGAAGCAATAAGAAAAAATGAGAAAATGAGAAAAACTGAGTAAAACTGAGAAAATATGAGAAAAACTGTAAAAATGAGAAAAAATGAGAAAAACTGTTAAAAAATGAGACAAAATGAGAAAAATTTAGAAAAACTGAGAACAAATGAGCAAAACAGAAGAAATGACAAGAACAGAAAGACTGAGTAAAACTGAGAAAATATGAGAAAAACTGAGATAAAATGAGAAAAAATGAGAAAAGCTGTTAAAAAATGAGAAGAAATGAGAAGAACTGAGAATAAATGAAGATAAACTGAGAAAAAATGAGAAAAACTGTTAAAAAATGAGAAAAAATAAGAAAAACTGAGAAAAAATGAGGAAAACTGAGAAAAATTGTGATAAAATGAGACAAAATGAGAAAAACTGAGAAAAAACGAGGAAAAACTGCGAAAAAACGAGAAAAAATGAGAAAAGCTGTTAATAAATGAGAAACAATGAGAAAAACTGAGAAAAGATGAGGAAAACTGAGAAAAAATGTGAAAAAAATGAGACAAAATGAGAAAAACAAAGAAAAAATAAGAAAAACTGACAAACTGAGAAATAATATGAAAAAATAAGGAGAAAATGAACAAAACTGAGTAAAACTGAGAAAATATGAGAAAAACTCAGAATAAATGAGAAAAAATGAGAAAAACTGTTTAAAAATGAGATAAAATGAGAAAAACTGAGAAAAAAGTTGAAAAAATGAGACAAAATGAGAAAAACTGAGAAAAATAAGAAAAAATAAGGAGAAAAACTGAGTAAAACTGAGAAAATATGAGAAAAACTGAGAAAAAATGAGAAAAAATGAGAAAAGCTGTTAAAAAATGAGAAACAATGAGAAAAACTGAGAAAAGATGACGAAAACTGAAAAAATGTGAAAAAATGAGACAAAATGAAAAAACTAAGAAGAAATAAGAAAAAATGAGAAAATGAGAAAAACTGAGTAAAACTGAGAAAATATGAGAAAAACTGAGAAAAAATGAGAAAAAATGACAAAAATTGAGAAAAAATGAGATAAGCTGAGAAAAAATGTGAAAATCAAATGAGAAAAAATGAGAAAAGCTGAGAAAAAATGAGAAAATTTCAGAATTGAGTAAAAATGACAAAAATGAGAAAAACTGAGCAAAACAGAGAAAAAATGAGAAAAACAGAAAACTCAGCAAAAATGAGAAAAACTGACAAACTGAGAAAAAATATGAAAAAATAAGGAGAAAATGAACAAAACTGAGGAAAACTGCGAAAATATGAGAAAAACTCAGAAAAAATGAGAAAAAATGAGAAAAACTGTTTAAAAATGAGATAAAATGAGAAAAACTGAGAAAATATTTGAAAAAATGAGACAAAATGAGAAAAACTGAGAAAAAATAAGAAGAAATAAGGAGAAAAACTGAGTAAAACTGAGAAAATATGAGAAAAACTGAGAAAAAATGAGAAAATATGAGAAAAACTGAGAAAAAATGAGAAAAAATGAGAAAAGCTGTTAAAAATGAGAAACAATGAGAAAAACTGAGAAAAGATGACGAAAACAGAGAAAAAATGTGAAAAAATGAGAGAAAATGAAAAAAACTAAGAAGCAATAAGAAAAAATGAGAAAATGAGAAAAACTGAGTAAAACTGAGAAAATATGAGAAAACTGTAAAAATGAGAAAAAATGAGAAAAACTGTTAAAAAATGAGACAAAATGAGAAAAATTTAGAAAACTGAGAACAAATGAGCAAAACAGAAGAAATGACAAGAACAGAAAGACTGAGTAAAACTGAGAAAAATATGAGAAAAACTGAGAAAAAATCAGAAAAAATGAGAAAAGCTGTTAAAAAATGAGAAGAAATGAGAAGAACTGAGAATAAATGAAGATAAACTGAGAAAAATGAGAAAAACTGTTAAAAAATGAGAAAAAATAAGAAAAACTGAGAAAAAATGAGGAAAACTGAGAAAAATTGTGATAAAATGAGACAAAATGAGAAAAACTGAGAAAAAACGAGGAAAAACTGCGAAAAAACGAGAAAAAATGAGAAAAGCTGTTAATAAATGAGAAACAATGAGAAAAACTGAGAAAAGATGAGGAAAACTGAGAAAAAATGTGAAAAAAATGAGACAAAATGAGAAAAACAAAGAAAAAATAAGAAAAACTGACAAACTGAGAAATAATATGAAAAAATAAGGAGAAAATGAACAAAACTGAGTAAAACTGAGAAAATATGAGAAAAACTCAGAATAAATGAGAAAAAATGAGAAAAAATGTTTATAAAAATGAGATAAAATGAGAAAAACTGAGAAAAAAGTTGAAAAAATGAGACAAAATGAGAAAAACTGAGAAAAAATAAGAAAAAATAAGGAGAAAAACTGAGTAAAACTGAGAAAATATGAGAAAAACTGAGAAAAAATGAGAAAAAATGAGAAAAGCTGTTAAAAAATGAGAAACAATGAGAAAAACTGAGAAAAGATGACGAAAACTGAAAAAATGTGAAAAAATGAGACAAAATGAAAAAAACTAAGAAGAAATAAGAAAAAATGAGAAAATGAGAAAAACTGAGTAAAACTGAGAAAATATGAGAAAAACTGAGAAAAAATGAGAAAAAATGACAAAAATTGAGAAAAAATGAGATAAGCTGAGAAAAAATGTGAAAATCAAATGAGAAAAAATGAGAAAAGCTGAGAAAAAATGAGAAAATTTCAGAATTGAGTAAAAATGACAAAAAATGAGAAAAACTGAGCAAAACAGAGAAAAAATGAGAAAAACAGAAAACTCAGCAAAAATGAGAAAAACTGACAAACTGAGAAAAAATATGAAAAAATAAGGAGAAAATGAACAAAACTGAGGAAAACTGCGAAAATATGAGAAAAACTCAGAAAATATGAGAAAAAATGAGAAAAACTGTTTAAAAATGAGATAAAATGAGAAAAACTGAGAAAATATTTGAAAAAATGAGACAAAATGAGAAAAACTGAGAAAAAATAAGAAGAAATAAGGAGAAAAACTGAGTAAAACTGAGAAAATATGAGAAAAACTGAGAAAAATGAGAAAAGCTGTTAAAAATGAGAAACAATGAGAAAAACTGAGAAAAGATGAGGAAAACTGAGAAAAAATGTGAAAAAATGAGACAAAATGAGAAAAACAAAGAAAAAATAAGAAAAACTGACAAACTGAGAAATAATATGAAAAAATAAGGAGAAAATGAACAAAACTGAGTAAAACTGCCAAAATATGAGAAAAACTCAGAATAAATGAGAAAAAATGAGAAAAACTGTTTAAAAATGAGATAAAATGAGAAAAACTGAGAAAAAATTTGAAAAAATGAGACAAAATGATAAAAACAGAGAAAAAAATAAGAAAAAATAAGGAGAAAAACTGAGTAAAACTGAGAAAATATGAGAAAAACTGAGAAAAAATGAGAAAAAATGAGAAAAGCTGTTAAAAAATGAGAAACAATGAGAAAAACTGAGAAAAAATGAGAAATACTGAGAAAAAATGTGAAAAAATGAGACAAAATGAGAAAAACTGAGAAAAAACGAGAAAATCTCAGAATTGAGTAAAATGAGAAAAAATGAGAAAAAATTAGAAAAAATGTGAAAAAATGAGACAAAATGAGAAAAATTGAGAAAAACTGTTTAAAAATGAGCTAAAATGAGAAAAACTGAGAAAAAATTTGAAAAAATGAGACAAAATGAAAAAACTGAAAAAAATAAGTAAAAATTAAGGGAAAAAACTGAGTAAAACTGAGAAAATATGAGAAAAACTGAGAAAAAATGAGAAAAAATGAGAAAAACTGAGAAAAAATGTGATAAAATGAGACAAAATGAGAAAAACAGAGAAAAAACGAGGAAAAAACTGAGAAAAACGAGAAAAAATTAGAAAAGCTGTTAAAAAATGAGAAAAAATGACAAAAATTGAGAAAAAATGAGATAAGCTGAGAAAAAATGTGAAAATCAAATGAGAAAAATGAGAAAAGCTGAGAAAAAATGAGAAAATTTCAGAAGTGAGTAAGAATGACAAAAAATGAGAAAAACTGAGCAAAACAGAGAAAAAATGAGAAAAACAGAAAACTCAGCAAAAATGAGAAAAACTGATCAATGGGAAAAAATGAGAAAAACTGAGAAAAAATGAGGAAAAACTGAGAAAAAAGGAGAAAACCTGAGTATTGAGAAAAAATGAGAAAAACTGACAAACTGAGAAAAAATATGAAAAATAAGGAGAAAATGAAAAAAACTGAGGAAAAACTGCGAAAATATGAGAAAAACTCAGTAAAATTAAAAAAAATGAGAAAAACTGTTTAGAAAGGAGCTAAAATGAGAAAAACTGAGAAAAAATTTGAAAAATGAGACAAAATGAGAAAAACTGAGAAAAAACGAGGAAAAACTGCGAAAAAACGAGAAAAAATGAGAAAAGCTGTTAAAAAATGAGAAAAACTGAGAAAAAATGAGAATACTGAGAAAAAATGTGAAAAAATGAGACAAAATGAGAAAAACTGAGAAAAAACGAGAAAATCTCAGAATTGAGTAAAAATGAGAAAAAATGAGAAACAATGAGAAAAAATGTGAAAAAATGAGACAAAATGAGAAAAATTGAGAAAAACTGAGAAAACTGAGAAAAATGAGAAAATCTGCAAACAAATGAGCAAAACAGAAAAATGACAAGAACAGAAAAACAGAGAATTACTGAGACAAAATGAGAAAAATTGAGAAAAACAAATGAGAAAAAATGAGAAAACAGCAAAAATGAGAAAAACTGATAAATGGGAAAAAATGAGAAAAACTGAGAAAAGCTGTTAAAAAATGAGAAAAAATGAGAAAAACTGAGAAAAAATGAGAAATACTGAGAAAAAATGTGAAAAAATGAGACAAAATGAGAAAAACTGAGAAAAAACGAGAAAATCTCAGAATTGAGTAAAAATGAGAAAAAATGAGAAAAATGAGAAAAAATGTGAAAAAATGAGACAAAATGAGAAAAATTGAGAAAAACTGTTTAAAAATGAGCTAAAATGAGAAAAACTGAGAAAAAATTTGAAAAAATGAGACAAAATGAGAAAAACTGAGAAAAAATAAGAAAAAATAAGGAGAAAAACTGAGTAAAACTGAGAAAATATGAGAAAAATGAGAAAAAATGAGAAAAAATTAGAAAAACTGAGAAAAAATGTGATAAAATGAGACAAAATGAGAAAAACAGAGAAAAAACGAGGAAAAACTGAGAAAAAACGAGAAAAAATTAGAAAAGCTGTTAAAAAATGAGAAAAAATGACAAAAATTGAGAAAAAAATGAGATAAGCTGAGAAAAAATGTGAAAATCAAATGAGAAAAAATGAGAAAAGCTGAGAAAAAATGAGAAAATTTCAGAATTGAGTAAAAATGACAAAAAATGAGAAAAACTGAGCAAAACAGAGAAAAAATGAGAAAAACAGAAAACTCAGCAAAAATGAGAAAAACTGACAAACTGAGAAAAAATATGAAAAAATAAGGAGAAAATGAACAAAACTGAGGAAAACTGCGAAAATATGAGAAAAACTCAGAAAAAATGAGAAAAAATGAGAAAAACTGTTTAAAAATGAGATAAAATGAGAAAAACTGAGAAAATATTTGAAAAAATGAGACAAAATGAGAAAAACTGAGAAAAAATAAGAAGAAATAAGGAGAAAAACTGAGTAAAACTGAGAAAATATGAGAAAAACTGAGAAAAAATGAGAAAATATGAGAAAAACTGAGAAAAAATGAGAAAAAATGAGAAAAGCTGTTAAAAAATGAGAAACAATGAGAAAAACTGAGAAAAGATGACGAAAACAGAGAAAAAATGTGAAAAAATGAGAGAAAATGAAAAAAACTAAGAAGCAATAAGAAAAAATGAGAAAATGAGAAAACTGAGTAAAACTGAGAAAATATGAGAAAAACTGTAAAAATGAGAAAAAATGAGAAAAACTGTTAAAAAATGAGACAAAATGAGAAAAATTTAGAAAAACTGAGAACAAATGAGCAAAACAGAAGAAATGACAAGAACAGAAAGACTGAGTAAAACTGAGAAAATATGAGAAAAACTGAGAAAAAATCAGAAAAAATGAGAAAAGCTGTTAAAAAATGAGAAGAAATGAGAAGAACTGAGAATAAATGAAGATAAACTGAGAAAAAATGAGAAAAACTGTTAAAAAATGAGAAAAAATAAGAAAAACTGAGAAAAAATGAGGAAAACTGAGAAAAATTGTGATAAAATGAGACAAAATGAGAAAAACTGAGAAAAAACGAGGAAAAACTGCGAAAAAACGAGAAAAAATGAGAAAAGCTGTTAATAAATGAGAAACAATGAGAAAAACTGAGAAAAGATGAGGAAAACTGAGAAAAAAATGTGAAAAAAATGAGACAAAATGAGAAAAACAAAGAAAAAATAAGAAAAACTGACAAACTGAGAAATAATATGAAAAAATAAGGAGAAAATGAACAAAACTGAGTAAAACTGAGAAAATATGAGAAAAACTCAGAATAAATGAGAAAAAATGAGAAAAAATGTTTATAAAAATGAGATAAAATGAGAAAAACTGAGAAAAAAGTTGAAAAAATGAGACAAAATGAGAAAAACTGAGAAAAAATAAGAAAAAATAAGGAGAAAAACTGAGTAAAACTGAGAAAATATGAGAAAAACTGAGAAAAAATGAGAAAAAATGAGAAAAGCTGTTAAAAAATGAGAAACAATGAGAAAAACTGAGAAAAGATGACGAAAACTGAAAAAATGTGAAAAAATGAGACAAAATGAAAAAAACTAAGAAGAAATAAGAAAAAATGAGAAAATGAGAAAAACTGAGTAAAACTGAGAAAATATGAGAAAAATGAGAAAAAATGAGAAAAAATGACAAAAATTGAGAAAAAATGAGATAAGCTGAGAAAAAATGTGAAAATCAAATGAGAAAAAATGAGAAAAGCTGAGAAAAAATGAGAAAATTTCAGAATTGAGTAAAAATGACAAAAAATGAGAAAAACTGAGCAAAACAGAGAAAAAATGAGAAAAACAGAAAACTCAGCAAAAATGAGAAAAACTGACAAACTGAGAAAAAATATG